>NC_051185.1:104114473-104277648 GCF_013339695.2 Rhipicephalus sanguineus | reverse complement strand
AATAAAGATGTTTATTGGCGGACACTCGGCGAAGATGAGCGACAGCGACAGTCAAGGGGGCCGACTCTGCGCGAGCTGCGCTCTGTCCGAAGAGGGCAACCACTAGAAGGGCCGGAGAGGACGACCCACTTCAGGGTTCCAATAAGCTTCGCTACAATTACTCCGGGTGCGAAAAGGGAGCCGCCTGGCGACCTTTGTCACAATGAGCGGGTCATGGTACGCCTTGAGGCGCTCCACGTTTACAATGTCGCGCCCTCGACGGCGCATGTCCGAGGATGGATCGATAGGTTCGATCAGGTAGTTTACAGGGGATGTGCGTTCAACGACACGGTAGGGGCCTTCGTATTTGGGCAGTAGTTTGAAGAGAGGCCAGGTGCAGTGGTAGGGATCGAGAGCCATACGAGCGCTCCAGGGAGGAACGTCGGCTCAGAAGTGATTCTGTCACCGCTAATGCTCCTCTGCCGCTCTTGGTCATGCGTAGTGAAGGTCTTGGCAAGTTCGCGACACTCTTCAGCAAGTCGGGCGGTAGCAGAAATCGGCGCACACTCAGACCGATCCGGCTTGTATGGAAGGATTGTCGATTGTGTGCGAGGGGTGCCTGCCATACAATAAAAAAAGGGAGAAAAACCAGTGGTGCTCTGAGCGGCGGTATTGTAGGCGTAGGTGACGAAGGGCAGAATGGCATCCCAATTGGTGTGATCGGCAGCGACGTACATGGAGAGCATGTCGCCGAGCGTACGGTTAAAGCGTTCGGTGAGGCCATTCGTCTGCGGGTGGTAAGCAGTAGTTTTGCGGTGAACAACGTTGCACTCCTTTAGAATGGCTTCGACGACTTCTGACAAGAGACACGGCCTCGATCACTGAGCAGCTCCTGAGGTTGGACCGTGACGTAGCATGAATCGGTGGAGCAGGAAGGAGGCCAACGCGCGCTGTAGCCGCTGGGAGGGCGGCAGTTTCGGCGTATCGCGTGAGGTGGTCTACAGCGACGATGGCTCAGCGGTTACCAGCGGATGTCAGAGGAAGTGGCCCATACAAATCAATGCCAACACGCCCAACGGCCGGTCAGGGCAAGGTAGAGGTTGCAGACCTGTCGGCGACAGGTGCGTTGAAGTCTTGCGGCGCTGACAATCGATGCAGGAGCGAACGAATTCTGCACGTAGCGGTACATCCCTCGCCAAAAGTACCGTTTGGCGGTTGCGGTGGTAAGTTTCGATACCCCAGAATGCGCACACTGCGGATCAGAGTGGAACGACTCGCATATGTCAGAACGCAGACTTCGGGGTATTACTAGTAGCCATTGGCGGCCGTCGCCGCTGTAGTTGCGTCGGTGGAGGAGGTCGTCGCGAACGGCGAAATGGTGGACTTGACGACGCAACGCGCGAGTGGGTGGTGTTGCCGACGGATCATCAGCAAGTCTATCAGTGAGGCAATTCCAGCGATCCTTGCGCTGTTCGGTAGCGATGGTGTGAATGTCGATGAAGAAACGGCAAGGGGAGACACTGAGCTGTGGGCACTGTCCTCAGGCAAGGAGAGCGCGACAGGGCGTCGGCGTCAGCATGCTGGCGTCCGTTGCGGTACAGTACGCGGATGTCGTAGTCTTGCAGGCGAAGTGCCCAACGGGCGAGACGGCCTGAGGGATCTTTCAATGACGACACCCAGCACAGCGCATGATGGTCGGTGACGACATCAAATGGGCGACCATACAAATAAGGTCGGAAATTCGTAAGGGCCCAGATGATTGCCAGGCATTCTTTCTCCGTGACGGTGTAATTGGTCTCGGCTTTAGTAAGCGCGCGACTTGCATATGCCACGACATATTCCGGGAAACCCAGGTTTGCGCTGTGCAAGGACAGCGCCGAGGCCCACACCGCTGGCATCCGTGTGTACCTCTGTAGGGGCCGCAGGGTCGTAGTGGCGTAGTATCGGAGGAGACGTCAACAACGACGGAGCTTCGCGAAAGCGGCGTCGCACTCTGACGACCACGTATTGAGGGGCCCGTTGCTGCCAAGGAGCTTCGTCAGCGGCGATATGATGGTCGCGAAGTTTCGTATGAAGCGCCGAAAGTAGGAGCATAGTCCTACGAAACTGCGCAGTTCTTTGACGGACGTAGGTTGGGGAACTCTGTCATGGCCGAAGCTTGGCCGGATCGGGGAGAATTCCGTCTTGGATACGACGTAGCCTAGTATTCTCAGTTGCCGTGCTGCAAATCGGCACTTCTTTAGGTTCAGTTGTAGCCCGGCGTCGCTCAAACGCGTCAAAACAGCCGCAGGCGTTGAAGATGCGTGGAGAAGTCCGGGGCGAAAACGACGACGTCGTCGAGGTAGCACAGGCACGTGTGCCATTTCAGTTGCGCAGAACGGTGTCCATCATGCGCTCAAAGGTCGCGGGCGCATTACCAGCCCAAACGGCATGACGTTGAATTCGTACAAGCCGTCGGGTGTGACAAACGCTGTCTTCGGTCGAGCGTCATCAGCCATGGGGACTTGCCAGTACCCTGAGCGCAAATCGAGCGATGAAAAGAATTCTGCTCCTTGCAGGCTGTCAATGGCGTCGTCTATTCGAGGAGGGGATAAACGTCTTTACGGGTGATCTTATTTAGTCGTCGGTAGTCCACGCAGAACCGCACAGAGCCGTCCTTCTTCGCAACGAGAACGACAGGAGACGCCCATGGGCTGTTGAGGGTCGAATAACATCGCGGCGAAGCATGTCTTCGACTTGCTCGTTAATTACACGAGGCTCTGCAGGAGATACGCGATAGGGACGTTGCCGCAGTGGTGGTTGGGCGCCAGTGTCGATGCGATGCGTGACAGCAGACGTGCGGCCGAGAGAAGTTTGCGCGACATCGAACGAAGAACGAAATTCTTCCAATAGGCACAGAAGCTGGGAACGCTGGACCGACGTAAGGTTGTCAGCAATGAGGAAGCAAACACGTCAGCGGGTGACGAGTCGGATGTGGTAACAGCACTGAGGCGTACGGGAGCTGGCACAGTGCGTGTCACCCGGTGCGTCCATAACTTGTGCGTCTTCGAGGGCTTCCGCTCTGCCGAGACATTCCCCTCGCACCAACGTAACAACGTACGGGAATGGGTTCGTAACGAAAATATCGGTGTCGCCCTGAGTGACTTCCACGGTCGCAAATGGCACCAGTAAACCTTTCCTGGTGAAAACGCGGTCAGAGGGAGAAAGGAGTGCAACGGTGTCGGAGAGACCGGTGCAATAGACGGGGACAGCCGTTGACGAGTTTGCAGGAACTGTTGTGTCGTCTTTGACGAGTACCTTGGTCGCAGCCGATGGACTATTCGCCGGCGTCAAATTGGAGAATGGTGAGAGCTCTATTTCGGCTTGTGCGCAACGAATTACGGCATTGTGGCGAGCGAGAAAATCCCACCCAGGATGACGTCGTGAGAGCATGAAGAAATGATGATGAATTCGACCGGCGTACAGAGCGTCCTGATGATGACACGGGCTGTACACACCGCTGTCGGGTAAATACTTTGGGCACTGGCTGTACGGAGGGAGAGCCCGGAAAGCGGCGTCGTCACTTTTCGTAGTAGTCGGCTAAATTTAGCGTCCATAATGGATACGGCAGCTCCAGTGTCCACAAGGGCCAATGTGCGCACGCCATCTACAACACGTCTACTACGTTCGATGGGCTTTGCTGAGGGCTTTGGCAGTTCGACAGCGTCGCAGCCCTTGCCTCTTGGACTGCGACGACTAGTTTTCCTGGTCGCGCGCGACCGGACGGGGCCGCATCGGTGACAGTGAGCGGCGTCTTGGGGACGGCGAACGGCGGTTAGATGGGACGGGCGTGACGTCGGTGACATAGGCGGCGGCGGCTCGTAGTATGGGCGGCTGGACTGGCTGGTGACGGTCGATCCGAATCGAGGCGCCTGCATGCGATTGCAATAGCGGGCGACGTGACCGGCGCAACCGCACGCAAAGCAGATGGGGCGGTTGTCGGAAGTGCGCCATCGGCTTGCCGGCTAGGTCCCATCCATGTCGCAGGACGCGAGGGACGGGGTGGCTGCTGATATGACTGCATGGTGGGCTGCAGTCGTGGCGTATGGACCACGTCGGCGTACGCAGCCGGCACACCTCTTCGAAGGCCTGAGGCCTTGCGACGGCTCCGGCGTAAGTATGTGGGGGAACCACAGGAATCGCAGGAGGCGGCCTGGCGACACTTGCGCGTAACTGAGCGGCACAGTCCGCCCGAGGGGGCTGGTGGTGATTCCGGCATGAACCTCTGCGATTTCCTGCTCAATAGCCCGGCGTAGAGGAGGGCAGCAGTGTGCTCGACGGCTGTTCAACAGGCTGCGGGTGAGCGAAGGCCAGTAGAGAGAACTGGCGGGCAATCTCCTCGCGCACGAAGGACTTTATTTCGGCGAGCAAGACGGAGTGGTCCGAAATGGCCGACATGCCTGCGAGGGTCGGCGTCGCGTGATGAGGGTCGACGCGTCATCAGCCGCTGCCGGCGCAGCTCCTCATAGCTTTGGCACAGTGTGATGACCTCAGCCACAGTGCTAGGGTTTTTCGCGAGCAACATGGTGAAGGCATCGTCGTCGATGCCTTTCATGACGTTCCGGATCTTGTCAGACTCAGGCATGGTCGCATTGGCTTTCTTGCACAAGTCCAGGACGTCCTTCAAATGTAACTCGTGAAAGACTCGCCGGACTGCTGGGCTCGTTCACGCAAACGCTGTTCAGCTTGCAGCTTACGAACGGCAGGGCGGCCAAACACGTCGACAATGGCGGTCTTGAAAGCGGACCACGTAGTGAAATCGGAAGCGTGGTTGTTGTACCATAGGCTTGCGACACCCGCGAGGTAGAAAACCAGGTTGCTTAGTTTTCCGGCCTCGTCCCATTTATTGGGTACGCTGACACGCTCGTAAATCGCGAGCCAGTCCTCGACGTCGGTGCCATCCGCGCCGGTGAAAACAGGAGGGTCGCGGATACGGGGGACACCGGGACAAGATGTCGGTGCAGGGGGAGGCGTTTGCTGGGCGGCATCTTGAGTCATGGTAGATGGCACGGCACGGGATCGAAGCTCCAAGGGCATTGAATGCTGACCGTAGTTGTTTGAAGGGCACAGCACTCTCCACCAAATTATAAAGATGTTTATTGGCGGGCACTCGGCGAAGATGAGCGACAGCGACAGTCAAGTCAGACAGCGCGAGCTGCGCTCTGTCCGAAGAGGGCAACCCACTAGAAGGGGCCGGAGAGGACGACCCACTTCAGGGTTCCAATAAGCTTCGCTACAATACATACGTAATTTTAAGGACCCTAGTTTCTTAAGCTGCGCTGAAAATGCATAAGAATGGAAGCTTGAGCGAGTTGGTATGCGTTCATCTTTGTTGAAACAGCGCTCACTAGACGACGACGAAGTAAAAGAAGGCACAGGACAGGCGCTGCCTGTCCTGTGCCTTCTTTTACTTCGTCGTCGTCTAGTGAGTGCTGTTTCAACAAAGCTGAAAATGCGACTGCGCTGAAATTTGCCTTCCTCCGTGCCCTTCGCACGAGCTCGTTGTTGTGTTTCGGTTTCGGTTCTGTATTGCACTGTACGAATGCCATGGGTTGGTGTTGAAAAACTTTAGTTTTGAGAAGGCCAAGAAGGTGAAAAAAAATATTAAAAAAATGAAAAAGCAGTGTTGTGGGCGGCCTTTCAGACTGCCGGTTGTGGGCGCCGCTCTGGCGTTCCTGTTTTACCCAGGCGACGTGTAAATAAAAGAGTGTGTGGAGAGTACTCGTTGAGTGCGGACGTTTCTCTGCTTCAGCGTTTCGCGCCAAACCGCGTTTTCGGGCTGGCTGGCGTCCCCGCCGGTCGCGTTGGTCACCGCCGGTCTTCGCCTGCTGCTGCGCTGGGACTACCAGCACGCAACACAGCACTCATGTTTCCCGACGTATTGCCAGATGGCGTCCATATCTCACACAGCGCCTCTTCTATCGTCTTTACACGACATTTGCAGCGAAGCACGCAGATACGCGGCCAATTTTTTACCACGCTGTTTGCTGATACGTGAAAAGTTAAGGCATCTTCGCACTAGTGGTGCCAAGCTTGAAGGAAGTGCGGAGCTGGGCAGCCTTCTTTGTTTCCATTCGGTTTTCTCTTTCTTTCCTCCTTTCTTTCTGTTTATATTTTCCAGTTTTTTCTGTCATTTCATTCTCTCTTTATTTCTATTTATTTCAATTTTTCATCTTATTTTTCTTTTCTTTATCTCTTTCGATTTCTCTGTTGCTACTCTTTTTATGTATTTTTATACGTGGTTTTGTCTGCGTTACGCTAAACGATGGCAGTACATGACAGCCCGGGTCCCCAAAGTGCTCCGCACTTAAAAGCGGCCGACCGCTATCTTCCACGTGTTCACACGAAAGCTGTAGGCAGTGTCCATGCAGCCTAACTTACACCTGTACAGCGACTGTTTAATTGTCTTTGGCAGCGGTGAAACATCCTACAGCGTCGTCGCCGTCGTCTAGTCGCTTACGCTCGGGGTCCCGGTGTCTCGTTTGCGTTTTTTTCTCGCTGCCCTCGGCGTCTCTCTTGGCAAGGTTGTTGTTCCTTGGGCGTACCGCGGCCGCTAAATGAACGTCACAATGTTGGAGCGAGAATTATCCCCGCAGACGCGCGTGGTTCGCTGGAAGAATGGAGCTACGTCCCTAAACACGGGACCAGCCGAGTGATCGCATAGTACTCGCTTCCGCGAACTCGGATTTAATTTTCTCGACGCTACTTTTTATACGCACCCTGTCGACGCAAGCAGTTAAGGCCAGAACCTAGTCCCATACTGCTTCGCTGCAAAGAATTCGCCGATGATTACGATACTGCGTAATGCGAATTCTGAGCGCCGCTATTTAGGTGTCTTGGTTTTGCCATAAGTTGAGGCACTCCTGCCTGTCTAACCGGGAGACCGCGAAAGCAGCGTGTGTGCGCGTTTCACTACAATCCCCGCAGACAGGCCTCCGTCCATGCAGCGCTTTATTTCTATATATGGTGTCGGTGGACGCCCTCGCCGCAGACCTTAGTGATGACGTCAACGGCGACCGCACGACGGCGCGCACTGCTGTGGCGCAACGGGTGGCCGCCGCGGAATCTGTCGTCTCGCCACTGTCGTTCTGTCACGGATCTCCGGACAGCAATCGGCCAGGAGGAATGGACGAGGGCAGAGCGTTACACACACCTATTTTAATTACACATAAAAAAGAAAAACACACATTTTTACCCCAAACCACTGCAAACATATAAAACATACCGATACTAAACAAAGCTATCATACAGTCAACAAACAAGTGATACAAGTCGCTAAACCGTATGAAGCGTTCGTCGCTTAATGAACTCACAGCGTTCCATGCGAGATGAGTCGAGGCGTTGCGTTGGTCCCTGGAGCCAACGTCGGCGTACAAGTCGGTGACGCTGTCTTTCTCTGTACGGAACGCGAGCTGGCGTTGTCCTTGAGGCTGGGAAGCTCGGAGTTGAATGACCTGTGCGTCACAGGTTCTTGAGCTGGCCCGCGTTTCCCGGGAACAGGTCTGGCTCAGGCGAGGCCTACGGAGCGGTGCCGTAGGTCGGTGTGCTCGGTGCACAAGCCGATGGCGCGTCCGGGGCGTTGCTGGTAGTCCCAGGTCCGTGGACGTGTCCTCGAACAGGCAGTGGCTACGGTGCGATGCCGTAGCACGAGGAAGAGCCGGAGCGCCCGGAACACAGGCCGGCGACGCTCGTCCCCAGCTTTCCAAGCCCACGCGCTGCCGTTCGAACACTCCGGGCCCCTATGCCCACGTCATCTTCTTTTTTATATCTTCTCCTTCGTTTTTCTCTTCTTCTAGTCATGCGGTTATACGTCAGTCTACGCTCGACGTCTTCCTCTTCTTCTGTCACATTTTATTTGTCACCTCCTATATGTGACAATGGCCCTCTTCTTCAAGAGTTTTCTCCGGAAGAAAACTGCTTCAAACCTCCGGTACCTTGACATGAGTAACAATCCGATCTTTTCCACGATCTGTCTTGTGCTAACACTGGAACACCACCACACTTCTAATAAACTTATCACTGAGCAGTTTCAGGGACACTTCACCAAAACACTAGGATCACAGTCTGCATTGTTCAAAATAACTTTGTAAGCACACGATGGTTAAGTCAACACCAAACTAGGTTTGCTCTATGCACAGGCTAATTACATCATCACAATTCCTTTTCTAGCGCATTACAAGTATCAAATTCCAAATTCGTTTTCTCCTCACACTGCGCGTCTTTTGCGACTTTCTTCCGCGTCTTTTTACTGTGCATCGTCGCGAACGATCAATGCAAACGCTGTCTTTATTCCTGCTCCTAACGATCATGGAACGCCTC
Source organism: Rhipicephalus sanguineus (assembly GCF_013339695.2). Classification (NCBI taxonomy): domain Eukaryota; kingdom Metazoa; phylum Arthropoda; class Arachnida; order Ixodida; family Ixodidae; genus Rhipicephalus; species Rhipicephalus sanguineus. The sequence continues at coordinate 104,269,311 of NC_051185.1, read as the reverse complement.
ATCCACACGACTTTTCTAGGGTGCGTCCTCACTACGTAACCACGGCCGAGCTTCTGCACAACTCTCTTAGCATCCAGGTATCTCTGATTAATTTTCGGGGCGTTCTTTCTACAATGCTTTGACTGAGCAACACCGCAGGTGTCAGCCAAGCCAATGAAACTCTCACTCTCCAGTACTGCTATGTCTTGCGTATGCCCTGTGCTTTTTTCTTCAAGACGCGTATCTTTCAGCGAACTGCTGCTCTCGATTTCTGTGACCCCAGTCAAAGCAGCGACCGTTTCTTGAGGTCTCTGATCATTATCTTCGGCGAGCCGTTCACTACCAACCTCATTACTGGAGCTACAAGCCACACCTGAGTCCAATTCTTTGCTATTGCTAATTAATTGTCCCTTTTCTATTATACAGCTGCCATGGTCCCTCGTCATTTCTTCTACCACATCACAGCTGTGACCATCAGGCCCTCCAAATTCCCGAAGTAAATCCACTTTTCTCTTTCTTATGTCTAGTCTCTCCTCTGTGGCCTTTGCCAAACTCACTTTGTGATCCCCGCCTTGACTTATGCCTGTCCACCCACACCGATGCAAGCATGCATCCAGGTCATCTCGTCGGTCGTCAAAATGAGCCATCGAATTTCTGGGACAGACTCGCGTCGATCTTGGAGGTTCTGTCTCTGTTATGGAGCCCCTATCATCTGTGCTCCTCTCACAACCTCGCTCTAAAGTCTGCTGTTTCCGCAGAATGAATTCCTTCTCGAGCTCAATCCTCCTGATTTCGCGTTCCTCCTCTTCGCGCCTCTCTTTACGCCTCTGCTCGCGCATCTTCGCTCGCTCATCCCTCAGTCTCTTTTCCTCGCGATCATAGAGGCTTATGGCTTCTTCACCCGACAAACCAAGCTTTACTGCTAACTCTAAAATCTGCGTCAAGTTTATCCTCCCTGCCGAATGGAAATCCGTGAGACCCACAACAAAAAAAATAAGAAAAAGGATCCTGGCAGGCTCGCCACTTATTTTTGTCACGGATCTCCGGACAGCAATCGGCCAGGAGGAATGGACGAGGGCAGAGCGTTACACACACCTATTTTATTTACACAAAAAAAAGAAAAACACACATTTTTACCCCAAACCACTGCAAACATATAAAACATACCGATACTAAACAAAGCTATCATACAGTCAACAAACAAGTGATACAAGTCGCTAAACCGTATGAAGCGTTCGTCGCTTAATGAACTCACAGCGTTCCATGCGAGATGAGTCGAGGCGTTGCGTTGGTCCCTGGAGCCAACGTCGGCGTACAAGTCGGTGACGCTGTCTTTCTCTGTACGGAACGCGAGCTGGCGTTGTCCTTGAGGCTGGGAAGCTCGGAGTTGAATGACCTGTGCGTCGCAGGTTCTTGAGCTGGCCCGCGTTTCCCGGGAACAGGTCTGGCTCAGGCGAGGCCTACGGAGCGGTGCCGTAGGTCGGTGCGCTCGGTGCACAAGCCGATGGCGCGTCCGGGGCGTTGCTGGTAGTCCCAGGTCCGTGGACGTGTCCTCGAACAGGCAGTGGCTACGGTGCGATGCCGTAGCACGAGGAAGAGCCGGAGCGCCCGGAACACAGGCCGGCGACGCTCGTCCCCAGCTTTCCAAGCCCACGCGCTGCCGTTCGAACACTCCGGGCCCCTATGCCCACGTCATCTTCTTTTTTATATCTTCTCCTTCGTTTTTCTCTTCTTCTAGTCATGCGGTTATACGTCAGTCTACGCTCGACGTCTTCCTCTTCTTCTGTCACATTTTATTTGTCACCTCCTATATGTGACACGTTCCCTCCTCCTCGTGCGCGTCTCGCTATCACCGTCTTTCATCATCCGCTGCGCTCCACGTTCGCTCTCTTTCGTCCTTGTTCGCCCTGCCGGTTACGACGACGCCGACGCCACTCAACGCAGCAACAAGTACCTTATTACTCCGCCGTAAAACTTGTTTATCTTGGGCAAACTTGGGCCCGGAACACTAGATGCAAAGTCTACGATTCCACTAGAGCGTTCCATACAGCCAACGCCTTCTCTATTTCTTCCAATGCCAGTGCAAACGCTCGCTCCTCAATGGGGCCCTCTGGTCCACCTTAGTTTAGGGAGTAGTCGTGGTGCGACGCCACCGAAAGAGTACGACTGCTTGCGTGACACGTGCGCCTGAACACGTTCACATGGACATACGGTAGATGCGCCGCCCCTCTCCCTATCAAGCGGCTGTCAGATTTGTTGCCTCGAACTCCTTGCTTTGCGACTCGCAGCAATGCTGCCGCCGCCTCACAGCGCTCGCGTGGTACATCTCAAAACCAGCGCATACAGCTGCGTCGCAGTGACGCGTCCCTGTTGGTAGCCTGCACCATAAAGTTTCTTACAATTCCCAAAAGGGAACTCTGGCGCTGCAGTCGTCCGGCCACCATGGGAATGATGGGTAGTACAAGGATTTGCCCAATCATCGTGCTTACGCCTTCGAATGCACATGTTGCTTTCTTTATTGATGTGTTTCGGCGTTTATTTCGGATAAAAGAATGTACACTTGTGAACTTTGTGACATGATTTAATTTGTTGAGCCACGGCCGCTAAATAAAAAAAAATGGTGCGGCGTGCCGAATGGGTGCTATTTCAATGGGTGAACGCGTGACATGTCGAGTTTTGAGACGCTACCGCGGGGCCGCTGCACATCGGTAAACCACGGCCGCTAGTAAGCGAACGCTCGGGGCGCTGCCTCGGGCGGGCACAAGCAAACGCTCTTGCTGGAAATAAGCAGCCGTACGCTTGCTTGCGAGGTAGAAAAGGTGCGGGTGTTTTGTTGCGTTGGCTCTATCAGTGAGTGCCTAATGTGAGTGGAGATTTCACCATAACTGCAATGCCCAAGAGCTGTCGCCGTCGTGGAGATCGGTAACTGCGAAGAAGTTGCACATTCACTTAGTTCACTTTGAGGAGTACGACTTCAAGGTAGAGCACAAGGTGCTGCGACCAACAGCTGTGGTGCCGTGCCGACCACATTTTCATCTTTTTCAGCTTACAAGGTAGCGGCGCCCTCATTTAAACGTAGACCACTTGTTCGCGTTTTGCCTACTCCTTCCATATCGAAGATAAAACAATATTACCTAGGCGAGTGCCAAAGCTCAAGAAAAGAAGTTGCGAATCCCTTGAGTGCAGAAGCTGCTGAAACAGAAAGCGTGGTGAGTGGAATGACGTCGAACGCGGAAGGATTGTCTGGACTGGACGGCCGCCTAGCCAGCCCTGCCGTGGAAGACAGCGTTAAAACGCGAGAGTTAAAATCCAATGAAGCTCCAGTTCGGTGTGCAGCGCTGTGTGTCTTTCCGCCATTTCTTGTTTGCGTTGCGTTTTTCATCCGCGCTGTTTCTTCAGGACGTGAGTACGCGCCAACTCGCCCAACTTGTCATTTGGGTACAATATGTTGGCAAGACATTTGCATATACTGTGCTTCAGTAATGTAGTTCAATGGTAACAACTCATGTTTGAAACGGGCGTCATTTAAAAATGGCACTTGTTAGTGCAATCCGAAGCAGATATACACCAGATTTAGCAAGTATATACGTGGGAGATATTTAATTTCACGCTAGTTTGTTTTGAAGAGCGGAAAGTAATCACGCGTCTCTAAAAAAGCCCCCGCAATGAGGAAGTCGTCCACACAGATAACAAAAGCTAGAGCATTCAAACGACTGAGGACATCAACGAACAGCAGTGGACCACTCTTGTTTCCAGTAGAAGAAAAAAATTACAGCATATCTACGGAGTGAATGATGATGAGTGGGCGAAGCTGCGGAGGTTCATCGGTAAACCGTGAATCTTCCGTGAATTCTGCCCAGTACATCATCACCGACGTGAGATCGGGCGCGTTTTTACTAAAGGTTCGATGAGTTATGACGACTTGCAGCTCACTTTAATTTTACATGTACGCTGTGAATTTTCATTGTTTAGAAAACCATTGCTTTAGAAAACATCTGGCGTCTTTCGTTAAGCAGCTGGCGTCTTTTCGTTTTGCTTTAGAAACATCTGGCGTTCTTTCCTTTTGCTTTTAGAAATCATCTGGCGTCTTTCGTTGGTTTATTTCATCAATCAACGGCGTTTTGAACAAACTTTTATTGTTTAATCACGCACAGGAGAAATCTCACCAGGCACTACCTTGGAGATAAACAATGGGTGCTAATGGGAATGAGAGACAGAAGAAGTCGGCTTTTAGCTAACACTTACACGTCTACTTCTACTAACGTTTCCTACTGGAACATGCCAATAGCTGCTAATGGGGAATGAGAGACAGAAGAATTCGGCTTTTAGTTAACGCGCACGCTGCGAATTTTTTATTGTTCAACAACGCACAGGAAAAATCTCCCACCGGCACCACCTTGGAGGTCAAGATCTGGTACTAGCGTTACGACTGGTTAAGCACTACGACTACGACAACTACGAGAGACGAACGGGTGCCGCCTTAAGGAGCTTCGCCCCTAAAAAAGAACGATTATTGAATAAAGTTTTAAATTCATTCGTCCATCCATCTTTGGCAACGGCGCTGTTCCACACGCTTGTAAGTGCCTTCACGGGATCAAAACCTGGTCGCGTATAGTAGCAATAACAGCAAAGAAAATCGTACTGGTATGTTACTGGCGTGTGTTACACATAAATAGCCAATATACAATGACAGGTCAAAGCCAGGCGACTATATTGACCACTAAAACGAATGCGCGCAGCCGGCTGGCCGCCTGTGCGAGCGGGTTTTCTTTACCGTTTGGCAGCGCTGCGGCGGCGGGAGCCAGAACTAGCGCTGTCACCGGCGCAAAAGAGAGTTCGGCAGGCCGCACCTTTTTTTTTTTTATTTAGCGGCCGTGGTTGAGCCTAAAAAGGTCAACGTGGTGAAGTGGAACTAGTGACTTTTGCAGAACTTTGTTTTGCGACAAGGCTGATGCAAGCGACGTGGAGCCAAACGGCGGCAAATGAACGAAGTTTAGACAATTCCGTGTATTACCCATCATTTCCATGCTTGCTGAAGCACCATCCGCTGCAGCTCCCATAGAGAATAGCGTCAGAGTGCTCTATAGTGTATGTATAGGTAACTCTATGGCCCGCACATAGAATAACATAGCAAGCGTAAGAAGCGCACACTCTCATTGAACCATGCGGCCCACACGACTGCTAGCGATCGTAGCGGCTGGCATTAATCGTGTGTCAACTTCCTTTTGCAGCCGTGCCATCATGCCGTGCCAATGTGTCAACGAGACGAGATGCCGACAAGCCGAGACTCTAAGGCGCTTCGCCCCTAAATTGGTTGACAATTCAGCGTACAACGCGCTATACTAGGGGAGAGCGCGAACTATCAAAACGCTGGAGTCTCTCATTGGAATCGTTACGGGTTGTGCTTCCCAGGAAAGGTGAGCGGTTCACTAATAACAGTTGCTGGGGGTTCAAGAGGAATCGAAACCACGGCATCATTATGTCATCGTAGTAGACTCCGGATTAGATTCGACCAAGAAGGCTTCTGTAACGTGCATGCAAAATCTAAGCACACATGCGTTAATTGCACTTCGCCACATCAGAAGTGCGGCCACCGTGGCCGCAAATAAAGATAATTATTCAAAGTATTGCGAGCTGCAGTACGTTAGTGTTAAGCTGTCACTGAACTGCGAAGCTGCCTTCCAACTTGCGGCCGCTCAAGAAACCTGCCTTGCCGGCAGGAATGCCCGATATACGCAACGGCCTACCGCAAATGGAGCCAACTCTAGACGGTACTCAAGTAAGGTCATTCGTTTTACTGACAAGAGTAGCACAAGTTTCCCTATCCTTTGTTTGTAAACTAGGAGGCTAAAGTTCATACCAACACCATTTTCGAAAGTGAAGAGAAGACATCAGTGAAAGAAGCACTGAACTATAAAATAGGAATTAGAATATTAAATGTTAAAGTCTCTCTTTAGCCTTATGACGACCCCTAAAAGGTTAAGAACTGCCTTACAAGTAAGACAGAAGACTTGCTAACGATAGACGTTTTTCGTGACAGACGGTGCGGGAGATCAGACGCAAGCTCCAACAGAGACTGTGTGAGAGTGAGAGAGAGAGCGAGTGGAACTTTATTGAAAGCAAAGGGGGATCTTAGGTCATCTATGCCTGAGATCCTGCGTCCAGGCTTCCACTGGCCTTGGCCGTCCGCAGGACTTGATCCAAGAGCGCGAGCTGCACTCCTGGGTCGCGTATTATGAATTGCTGGCGCCGCAGCTCCACGCGAAAGAGAAAAAGAGAGAGCGGGAAGGGAACGAATGGCGGCCGCCGGGAGCTCTTGCTCGCTATTGTTTCTTCTCGCCCCCTGCCACGGCGCAGATCTGGGCGCTGTGGGCGCGTGTGAGTGGGTTTCAATAGGGTGATAGTTTTGATCAGCAATGTGGTTCCGACTGTCAACGTCAAGTGCGTCCGCGTCCACCTGTGCACGGCCTCCAGCATCGGAAACGCCTCACCTGGTTTTACAGTGCCTCCGTGATAAGGACCCATTCGACCAAGCTACAATGTGATGTGGTGACGTCATCATGTGACGTTACGTCTAGTGACGTCATGATGACGACACCACGTGATTATGATTACTTTGCATTACTCGTGTTGTCCCCGACGCCGCGCGGCGGCGATGCCGACAGTGCATTTTCGCGTTTGTTGAGGCATCTAAGGGCCAAACAACGAAACGTTCCTTTCCTCAATAAGGAAGCCTTCATTTTGGGGAGGCCGCCTTATGTCACTCTGAAAGCTTCCTCACTGAGGAGCCCTCGGTGCAGGCTTCCTTGGCGCTTCCTCAGCTTAAGGTTGCTTTGGGTCTACCTTCGTGCGCCCTTAGGTCCGCTCCTGGCCCTGAACGAGCCCACGTGATGCTTGTTTCCGAGGCAACCCTCCCACCCCACCTCTGCGGGGAGACGCGAGCGTGCGTGCACGGTGCCCGGCGTTTCAGTGTTGCTAGAACGCACCACGTTTTGCGCTCGACTACGGTGGCTTTTCACATTTAGTAATTGCAGTTGGAAGAAAGCGTACACGCGTCTCTCTATTGACACTTCAATGTAGAAGTGGCATTGACACTTCAGTGTGGTGACTGTGTTGCAGAACTATCGGTAATTTGACTATCGATAGTATCGATAGTTTCTTTGGAACTATCGATAGTGTAAACAAACGATCGATAGTACTACTATCGATAAACTATCGATAGTCTAATCGGTAGTACCATCGGTAATATTACGAGCGATATTACTGCCACGCGCGTTTATTGCTTTGTTTTGATGTATTCGGGTGTCACCCACAGACTGTTAGCAGCTTTTGACGCAGACCGCGCCGCAATGTTTGACAGGCTTCGCGATTGTTTGAGATCATTGCAATAATTAAGCGCCGGACGCGAATAGTCAAGTTTATTCGATAGCCTACGCCAGCACCAGCCATAACGCTGGAAAGTTTGATGACCGATGTATAAAAGACGAAGCGTTCCACCAATTATCAAATTACTCGACGGCCGGCTACTGTTCTCACCGCTATCAGTGCGCAGCGTGCATCGCTTGTATTCTGAGTTTTTATTTTCTGGCCACAAGTTCGACCAAATAAAGAGCTTCGTATTTCCCCGTCTTGCTGCAGCATTCTTCACCGTCACAACCACGTGACAAACTATCCATAGTGTTAAGAATAACGATGCTGTTGCTGGCTGGCCTAACTGCCAAAATATTCGCGATAGCCTACTATCAGCTTCGCTTAATTTATGGGCAAATTTTTGGCGAGAGAAATTTTTCGCGCAGTGAAATTGGCGGCATTTGTCCATCGATAAATTAATATTTAAAAGCAACCAGTTACATCTTATAAATACCAAACTTAGTTCTTGATAATTGTTTAATTTTGAAATCATAAAATGCAATATAAATCTGAAGCCGCGGAGTCCCACCGCATGTAACGGCTTCCTTTCCACTACAGCCGAATAGTTTGACCTTATGACCATGTGTCTACCAAGCACTCCAGTGAAGAACGCAATCATGTCAACTTTCTTGCCCTTCAGCCTGCTCCTCCGGCTCCACAGTGTACCACACGCACGGGGAACCAAGTTTATTCTGCAATGAGTTCGCGCTGTTGATTTTAAGCTATCGATAGTACTTACTATCGATAGTGCTATCGATAGTATCTTTTACCATCGATAGTTCGATAGTGACTCAGCTATCGATAGTATCGATAGTACCATCGATAGTTCTGCATCACTAGTGGTGACCCATCTTTTTTTTTTTACAGAATAAACGCTTGTGAGCAAAGCTTATATTCGATAATCTCGAACGCAGGAGCGCGGCAACCATTCCTCCCGCGAGGACGGGCGAAGGGAGCTTTCAGAGTACGCTTGCTTCCTCCGTCGGTACTTGGCTGTAAGGAGGCCTCACGTAAGGTGAGGACGCGGTTGAAGGAAAGGAACGTTTCGTTGTTTGGCCCTTAGGCTTCCGACTTTTGAGCCTGCAAAGCATTATGGCGTGGGTTCAGAAGGAATTCATGTATATTGGCTGGTATTTTATGTGCTAAAATAATGATATGATTATGAGGCACGTCATTGTATGGGACTCCGGATTAGATTCAGCCACTTTCGTTCTGTGACGTGCACCTAAATGTAAGCAAACGGCTATTCGTTGGATTTCACCCTAACCAGGTAAATGGTTCGGAGCATTACAAGCTCCAGTGTGGAAGAGCAGCACGCTGTCCCAGAATTGCGATGAGGTCGTCCCACTTGTGGCATCGGAAAAACTTAAAGAAAAGTTTGATGATTTAAGGCACGATGTACTCTACTATGGAAAAGCGCCAAGCCAACTCGCCACTTTAATGCCCAGAGGCAAAACGACTGTCAACGAAACGAGTTCCACTACAGACAGCATATCAAGGACTAGGGCCGCCTCCAATGGCAGTGGCATGTGAAGCCACGGCTCACGTTCTCTGCGGGCGTCGATTCTGGTCACTAAGATAAAATTTCATTTAGCTCTAGTTGGTTCATATTGCTGAGGCTAAAATTACAGCGCAAACGCATTTCTTTGTGCTTCTTACATCTTTATTTCTATCAAGCTAGAGCACGCGCCGGCGTAGAGCAAACGCCGCATGCTATGGTTGGCTATGCTATATGTGGTTTTGCCTGCGTTACTATCATAAGGAAGGCTCGAAGAAAATAGGAAGAATTCGTTTTCGCGCACGGGTGCGCTTAGATGGTTTTTTTTACCTGCACAACGTTCGTTTGTATTCTGCCGCTAATACCCAGGAGACCGAATGAGGCATGGTGTAATTGTCTAAGGCAGCAAGCTGCGGATCGAGGGGTCGCAGGTTCGAAACGCCGGTCGAACCGGGATTTTTTTCTTCTGAATTATTTTATTTCGTGCTTTTCTTTATATATACATATATATACATAGCCGGGGCATGACGGCGACGGCTAAAATAAGCCGAGAGTGTCCATATAATTGCTATCGCAATAAAAGCAATAAACAAGCACATTTTATGAATGTATTGCGTTTATTCACATAGTAGTATCAAATGAGTAGTACAGAATAGCTAAACATATGTCTTCATTACCTAATACAGGCACTTTCAGGAATTCAAACATAATAGTAAACATTCATACAAACTGAATTATAATGAGTTTATTGGAAACTAACATTGTTATGTACAAAACAAAATAGCACTCTCGCATTGTGCATGCTGTGAACAAGTACGCAATTTCCGCAAGCACATAAATTCTCCAGGTGACAGAAAACAGAAGCAAGGATTATGTAGCACAATTGCGCGATGTTGGATTCATTGTCAACACGAACATTTTAGCATACGAGTAAACATAAAAAAACATTCTATAAAATTTGTCGCAATAAAAATAGACGACGTACCAATCAACGGGAACAACCAAACAAGCCGGAAAGAAATGAACACCAAGAACACAAACTCTATGAGTAGTGTTATCAAAAACAATGTTGCCCTGATTGTCCACAACAGCTAGCGCGTACGATGTGCAATGGTGTAGTTGGTGGTCCTCCGCATAACAGACTCCTGCTGCATGTCCATAGCTGCACTGTAGCTTCTTGACTCGATGCTTCCGGCGTTTGACGTGAAATTCGAGGCGCATGTTTCTCTATAGGGGTTGGATGATGCGTAACGGTGGGGCGTAGTGGAGTTGTCTCATGATGCAACGGCCAGTTTCAGTGATACCATACCATAACAATCCTACGGGATTGTTATGGTAAATGCGCCTCAGGTAATTTAAATGATTATTCTCCATTCGTACTGCTCTAAGACGAAATCCATCTGCTTAGGAACATTACCTTCAGCATTCTTGGTGCTATTATCGGCATTGTTCAAAGTTTCCTACACCACTAGGGAGCACAGCTGACCAAGAAGAACTAGCAAAGTAACGCGTCACCAAAGGCGGCTACCGCCCGTCCGTGGAAGCCAAAGAGAAAGTAGCGGCCGTGCGCAGCCGCTGCGAAACCAGAATTGAGGAGAGAGAGAATACACGCTGACTACACGTTGGGTTTGTATTCGCTAGGATTAGAAGTGGATAGTAGAGTATCGCCACTGTCGCTGCTTTCAAATATTTAGACTCGTTTTAGAAGCCCCTCGCCCCCATCACCCTGTTCGCTGGCCAACACAGCACAGAGGAGTAAATGAGAGAAGCAGGTCATGATGTCACCCTATTGGCTATTAGGAATCGCGCCAGACAGTCGCACGCTCCTGCGGCCAATCGTAACATATGCTGGGACCGTTAGTAGCTGTTGGGCTTGAACTCGACCGAGCGACGGCAAAGCCTGGATTTGTTGTGTGAGCAGTAAGCCTGGTGCAGGGCACTGTATTTTGTGTCTTGTGTGGCCGCGGGCCTACGAAAAGAAATTGAGAACACGGTGGCTACTTATGAGTCGTGTACAGCCCGCTTCACTGTGCTGCTTCCGCGAGAGAACCACGGGGAGTGTACTGTGGCTTCAAGCAATGCCCGCGTCAGCTTTTCCCGTGTGCAAGGTGTATTTGGAACAGTATGCCCCTTATCGTGCAGGAGCTCCAGCGTCGTTCATGATGAACGTTCTGTTCCTGCCCTCGTATGTTTGTTTTGGCCACACGTTGAGGTGCCTGCAGTAGTTATAATAGAGAGAATTGCGGGCCCTGCTTTGAAGCTATATCGGTGATTAATTGAATAAATCAAAGGCGGGCACGGAACTCGGGATATTAGGGGCCTTCTGCTGTTTGAATGCGTGTGGTGTGCCGTTTATTATTCAAGCGCGGAGGTCAACTTGTGAGTATTCGAATTTGAACGCACAAACTGCGGAATGATTCAGATTTGCGTTTCAGTGAGGAAAGAAAAAAAAACAAAGGGGGAAGTGTCGGAAAATTCGATGGACTTTTTTATCACAGTTAGTGTTTTGTTTTTAGGGGCGAAGCTCCTTAAGGCGGCACCCGTTCGTCCCTCGTAGTCGTAGTCGTAGTCGTAGTAGTCGTAGTGCGTAACCAGTCTTACGCTTTGACCTCCAAGGTGGTGCCGGTGGGAGATTTTTCCTGTGCGTTGTTGAACAATCAAAAATTCGCAGCGTTAGCTAAAAGCCGACTTCTTCTGTCTCTCATTCCCATTAGCAGCCATTCTTTACCTCCAAGGTAGTGCCTGGTGAGATGTCTCCTGTGCGTGATTAAACAATAAAATTTTTGTTCAAAACGCCGTTGATTGATGAAATAAACCAACGAAAGACGCCAGATGTTTTCTAAAAGCAAAGCGAAAGAACGACAGATGTTTCTAAAGCAAAACGAAAAGACGCCAGCTGCTTAACGAAATACGCCAGATGTTTTCTAATGCAATGGTTTTCTAAACAATGAAAATTCACAGCGTACATGTAAAGTTAAAGTGAGATGCAGGTCGTCATAACTCATCGAACCTTTAGTATAAACGCGCCCGATCTCACGTCGGTGATGATGTACTGGGCAGAATTCACGGAAGATTCACGGTTTACCGATGAACCTCCGCAGCTTCGCCCACTCATCATCAGTCACTCCGAGGATATGCTGTGATTTTTTCTTATTTCGCACGATAGTGGTTACGGACATCGGCGGCGGTGGCGGACAACTGCGGCGTAAAATCGGCTGTTGCCGTGATCTCATAAGAGCTTTCGCTGTAAAATGAAAGGTGAGCATGCGGATTGCGTGCCGGTTTTCATGTGCACGAATTATACAGAGCTGCGACACATAGCTTCATTTCAGTCGGGCACCAGGCATTATTTTTATGTATGGCTGAATCGTGAAGAGCCCGATGTTGTAGTTATTGTAATTGTTCGAAGAAGCAACAAAAATAACACACTTGAAACTCACAGCCTCTCCAATATGACCGCATAATTTAAACCGTGCATTGCATTTATCAGCTGTTTATTACTTGTTATCGTTTAGATAAGAGCTTCTTAGACTCAATATATCACCACGTGCACTGTGTCAATACGACGGAACTACTTATGCGAGAAGCTACTGCATGATTCGTCTCGTTGGAATTCATAGCTTTCAATTGCCTTTCTTCAGGACGGAAACGCTTTCGGAGTTTTCGAGAAAAACGTAATTGGCGAGTTTGCCTACCGGGAAGCAGGTGACAACTACAGAATCTTCTTTCAGCGCAGTCTCAATCGGCAACTTGAAGTGGACCAGATTTCCATTCTGCCCGAAGTGCGTTTTTTTTTCAGTGCGTGAACATTCCATGTACTAACAGCTGAAAACGTGCTTTTCGTGTTTATGTATTATCTATATATTTACCTATAGGAAAATTGCTCAAAGAAATTTGAATTGTAGCCATGCGACATAAGAAGACATTTTTCTTGTTAGCCTTCAGTACAGCAAGTATTTCATATGGAGAATTTTATTGTTTGTGTTTACCACACAAATGTTCTCAGTGTACCCGGTATGCCTACTTGCCTTCAGTGACAGTATCTTACAGCTGGGAGTTGTATTCGCGGTGAAAGAAAAGTAGTGGTGTTAGCTTATTTCACCTGGCCGCTCAGCAACGCGCTTGTTTTAGAATGTTATGTGCTGCAGCACAAACGGGCTATCACCTGCATTCTGCTGCCACCAGATAAGTCTCAACTAGTGGTCGAGTAAACAATATTGTGTCCTTGCTTTTAGTGCAATGCACTACTTACACCGCTAAATCTGCTTTATCATTTTGATTAGCAATAGTGAACGTGTCTAGCAGTTCATAAACATTTGTGCAACGTGTGATCAAATATACAACTAATTGTTTTCTGTTCCGTATTAGTACAGTGGTTAATATGCCTATCTTCGCATTATTATTCCATTTTAACGTATTTTGAGCGTATGTAGTGTTTTTGTCATGCACTGACATTTCGGCTGAATTTCTTTAATTGTTATAACTCTGTCACATCAAAAGCTCCTCAGCACTCTGGTCTACATTGCACTAAATAAAAATCTCGTGTCCTTCATATGTTTTATAGATGAAAGCGCCTATGCATTTCATTGTGTTCCATTTTTTATTTCACTATTCGTTAACTTCTAAACGTTACAGTGAACTTTTGTGCTGTTTAGTCATAAAAACGCTGTGCAGCCTTCCTTTCTGTTCAATTCATGAACGTGCATCATGCCCCATTATATGGAAATATGGGTGTTCGGAAACGTAGCATAAACCTAGACCAAAGATGTGCTGTGTTGTGAGTGGAATTCATCTGTTTTCTTCTGGCATATGCTGGCTGCGTGCATTCAAATGCACTGCTCCCTACGAGAGAATAGACGAAAAAAAGCATGCACGGCCAAGCACAGCACGCGCGCACACGCAGACACAAGAAACACAGACGCAACGGCCCCCTGGCAAGGAAGAAAAAACACGCCTGGCAGAAAAATTTAAAAAAGTACTGCTCACAGCAAGGAGGCTAGAAGGAGTAAGCGGATCCTTTTACTGTTGCCATGACGACAAAAGCACTGTAAGTGCCACGCAAGCGCTGCCGTCTAGGTGACTCAGTCCTGAAGACTGAAGGGTCCCTCGGCGGTGGCGCCGGCGGAGCATCTGAATTTAACGAACGAGTGGGAGGCATACGAAGTAACACTCCCTTGACTTTGTTTTGCTCGTCGCAGCCCATGCTGTATTTACCCAGGAAAATTGTCCCAATGTGCGATTTGTTCCAGATCTACCCTTCCCTTTCATGGCTTCCATCACCGTCACTATTCAAGATATCACGAACTTAATCGCAGATCATAAGGTTTCTACATCAAGAGGGATTTATAATATCAACTATGACATACTGAAGAATACAACTGATATTTGCTGTGGCTTTCTGCTATCCTCTTTAATCAGTCTTTGTCATCCGGTGAGCGGCCTAAGGATTGAATGATTAGTAAGGTAGTTTCCCTACTTATGTCTGGTGACATGTACTCATCCGTAATTATTGACCCCATTCGCTAACATGGATATCCTACTAATTACTTGAACATAGTATGACCTCTCATATCTACGATCACCTTGAATCAAATGACTTTTTTCTGATGGGCATAGCTTCAGAAAGGCTACTCATGTTACACTATTATTGGAATTCACAACTGTCCTCCCCTTTAATATTAACACTAACAACCAAACCAATGATATCTTATTTGCTTTTGTAAAGCGTCCGATGCTGGGCCTCACTCCTCTTTCATTTTTTAACTTGTCTTTCCTTTGTATGAACTCATTTACCCTGTCTTGGCTACGGAACTTCCTGTCTTTGCATCTCCAGCTTACGGTGGTCAACGACATTAGTCTAGCGTGGGCGAAGTCACGTCCGCTGTTCATCAAGGCAGTGTGCTATGTCTATTACTCTTTTTCATATACATTAAGGACTTGCCCGCCAACCTTTCATCCTCAGTTAGGTCGTTCGCCGACGATTGCGTCATCTTTCGCAATAAGAAATGTATCGACGATCATTCCACTCTCCAAAATGACCTTGACCTAACTTTAAACGTGTGCATAACTTGACAGATGTCCCTTAACGCCTTCATATGCGCGTTAATTTTCTTTAGTCCAAAGTGTACCAAGTGAGGATTTGACTACCGATTAATAATACCATTGCTTCGGCTGCCCCATAGCACAAATATCTCAGCGTTTCGGATCTATCCTGAGTTACACATATTGCAGCTGTCACATCGAAAGGCTCTCAATCTCTCGGCTGTTCTCGTAGAAACTTGCGCAACGAGCTTTTTATGTGCGCGTTAGCACATCTTACTTAAATTCGCCAACAACAAGGGTATGCTTCATCCACATGGTCGTGATATCAAGATTATCTGCTCCATTTGTTGGAAGCCGTTGAAAATAGAGCAGTGAGAGCCATCTCTGGCAACAACGACTATCATGCAAGAAGTACCGGAATAAACGAAGACCTTGAATTTTAGTCATTGAAAGATCGCCGCGTCATTGCTCTTTTAAGTCTGTTTGGCAGGTACATTTAGAGTAATAGTTTTCCCTGTTTGCCGCTTCATCCTTCTGCGCGCACACCTCGGCACATTCACAGCACACGTAGTTTGATGCGAAATTGTGGTCAGAAGCAGGTAACTAACTTATCGCCACTACGTAGAGCCACTGCATATTGGAACGGTCTTCCGGACTAAATTCATCCATCTCTAATTGTGAAACTTTCCTTGATAAGAAACAGACACGAAAACGACATGGAAAAAACAGAGGGCAATACAGAAAGAGAATGAAAGACAGGAAGAGAGAAAAAAAGAACGACAAAGAAATAAGCAGATTGAGATAATGAAAGGTTAGAAAGAGAAATACCGATATAAAGAGCAAGAGGAAGAAAGAAATAGGTAGAGAGAGAAAGGACCAAAAAGGTACAGATACAAAAACGAGATAGAAGAAACAGAGAGCAAGAGAAATAAATGATCGACAGGAAAAAATAAAAACAATCAAGGAAGGCCCCACTTCTGCCCTCTTCCTTCAGGTTTGCACCACCAGTGCGAAGCTTCTATATTTTCTTACATTTAGTTCTTTACATGTATGTGTCTTATGCGACATATAATCGGATGGACAAAAGGCGAATGACTTTTATCGTTGCGTCTACATAGAAATTCTTCGATTTCACAAGGTATCGCGCGAAGCGTTATTGTGGCGAAGATTTTTTGATGTGTTGGACTATGATATTATGTTGTTTTGGACAGCTGTCTCTTAAAGCAGCAACACGTGGTGTAGTCACTGCCATTGAAGCCAACAGCACGAGGATTTCCAGGCAAAGCTCTTTCATTTCAACTAGAGAGGGAGAACAACATTTTTAAAAGAAAACTAACCCCAGTCCGGGATCCACTAACAAATGCAAGGCCTAGCCATCAGACAGGCGTAGAAGTTTCAGATCTTCGAGCGCCTTCATGATGTCTGGGGTGTAGTCCGCCAGCCACTCCAGGGTCGCAGGTCTTAAGTTAGTATATATGAGTACGATGCTCCCGCCCATGGCTGCACAAAACGTGATCCCACAAAACGTGGGCGTTATCCAGGAAGCCACAACACGCCACGCACGCAGGAGTCCCGTTCTTGCCTTGTATGTATAGACGTCAGACTCTGCCCAGGTGGCGCTGCGAAAAACACCGCCACCAGCGCCCTCATCGTAGCCCTGGCACTAACTGGGTATTGCAAAGAGAGCCGCCCGCAAGCGAATGTGCATAGGCCGCAATATAACCCTCCTCTTTCATTGGTGTCGAGGCGCGGTTTCCTGAAAATCAAGGACCTGGAAAGCTTCTTCCGCCAATCCACGCTTCAGAAACGAAGGAAGCTGATCAAAGCGAACTGCGAGTACAATGCAAAATAAGTTTTAGTTATTCCCGCGCGCTGCAACTCGCAAGTACAAGCGAGCATCACACGACACCGAGTTCGAGGCAAGCCCTCCGACATCCGTTCTCTAGAGCCCAAACGCGTTAAAATCGGGTATATACGTATGCTACAGCGATAAAGTACCTACATACACGATCAATTTACTTAGCTATGCATCTTACGATCAGTGGTACAAAACTCGGTTCATCAGGGGCGAATGGCTTCGGCGATTTTCGCCTTTTCAGTTGCATTCTCCCTTAATTCATCTCTCGCTCCCTGTGCATTGGAGTGTTTTATTACGCATCCTCAAATGTTCTCTTGATGGTCGTCTTCCGTTTGTATGTACTGCAAATGGGGATACGTGCATGTCCACTTTCGCGGGGTACAACCAAAGGCAAAATCGTGGCCTCCGAGATAGCTACGGCAACCGCGGAGGACACGGGTGAAACAAACCTGAAGGGGGTCACGACCAACATTCTGCGATTTACTTGTATGACGCACGTGGTGTTAGCTAGTTAGAACCAGAACTCTGAGCCTTCAAAACGTACATACGTCCGCAATGCTGTGTTGTGACGACCAACTCGTCGCGGTGTGCGTATCACGCGTCTCCAATCTGCATCTAGCTGCTCACTTCGTGTTACACGACAAGCACCGCAGTCAGAGCCTCTGCTGAGCTTCATAGTCAAGGTTACCACGGATTTGCATCAGGGCTACGCAAAACAACAGCAGAGCCACACATTCATGCCACCGGCTGTGGAGAACGCGGGTACTTCGCTTACCCAACACCCTCGCAACGGCCCGTATCCAGCGCTCTCGCCATTCTTCTTCGTACGACAACTATGGAAATCGGTAAAACTGAACGTTGTTCAGTCTTTTACGTCCGTGGCAATTCACAACGCAACAGTGCGTCTTTTGCGGAGTTTCTTCGTAGCGTGCGGAGGGCTCCCGTCTGCTGTTTTCGCCGTCGTTCAGGCGAGCGATCCAGCAAGCACTTCACGACGGCTCGGTGGCGCGTCCGACTAGCGGAGTGAAATTCACAGCTCTCATTCTGAGTGTTCAATGCGCAAACACACGCGATATTAAGCTCAATCGTTGTTTCGCACTCGCTAGTTGCACCTGGTCCCATAGCAAACTGTGCGAGAGAGTCGGTCTATGCACTACTCAATACTTCTCCGACAGGTGGCGCCACACATCTTGGAAACTCCAGAGTCTGACGTCTATACTCGGGAACAACTTTCTATGGCAGTGCAGTCAAGGCTACGAGCCGAACCACGCCGTTTCGTCAGTGTCGCTGCGCAGCTGGAAGTAGTTCCGCAAAAAAACGTTTTCTGTGAGTAACCCAATTATTTAAAAATGTGCAGTTTTAATTCTTAGCTGCTAATTGATAATGCCAGGAAATTATTAGTGATATTATGCGAAATAGCATTATATTTTAGATTTTTCGCGGTTTTTTTTAGTTGCCGCGTTCTCCACTAGCGTCGCATTGGCTCTCTTCCTTCACTATCATCCTTCAGAAAACAAAGGCCTCCGCGTCGCCTGTGCCTTCTTCCTCCGGTTCCTCGCCATTTGGCTCGCCGCACAGGATATTCAAGAAGCTTTTGTACGAAAAGCTGTCGAAACAAACCAAGCAAGTGGTCTGCAACGTGTACGCCCATGTGAGATTGACGCAGCCGGGACTCTTCGTCGCTTCCGTGTTTCGTTCGGTTAGCCAGCTTTCCAGCGTGAGCGAGCGTACTGTCGCACAGCTCATGGCGGATGTTTAAAGGGTACCCTGAGTACCCGAAGCGTACAATTCTTCGTTTCGCCGCTGAATCACCAGCAGAAGTTACTCGAAAGACAAGAGTGCAGCGGTACGATACTTTTACCCTGTCTGCTCTTCGCCGGAAAGTACATCAGTACTACATTCGCAACGAGGCGCCAACGGCAGAAAAGATCCTCAGCGAGGTAATCGGCGACACCGACATGGGGCTACCGAAGCAGCTGAGTGTCAGAACGATGCTCAGGCTTCTGAATGACATTGGATTTGAATTTCGGAAGTGAAAACGTAAGTGTGCACTGCTGGAAGGGGACGACATCATCGTGTGGCGGCGGAAATATATGCTGACCATTCGAGAAATGCGAAAGGAGAAACGGTACAGTTACTCCTTCGCTTTGTTTGACAGAGATATAAATGTCAATGATGTCAATTAAAACAAAAATTCCTCGGCCTCCCCGTCCCGACATGGGACTAGCCATGAGTTGGATGTGTAAACATCTCATAATCTTCCCTCCGGACCAAGTAAATGTCTGTTCTCTCTCTCTCTCCGCATATAAAAATTAACAGTTGAAAGAGTAGGAAGAGGAAATAACGATGTAAGTCCTCGTACCGCTAAATATTTAATTTTGAATTCACCCGTCTCCATACATGTTGCCGTTCATCTTGACTTGTATTTTTTTTAAGACTTGCTTCTGCATCTGTGGCTCTTATTTGTATTTTCCCTGTTATTCTGGTTAAGCAAGCGAAGGCACAAGTACGTATTGACCTGTTCTAATGAAGCATGTATAGCTCTGAATGAAGGTATCTAGTTATTCATGTGAGTACGCACCTTCTGCGAACATTTTAAGTGCGAAGCATTTCTTAGCGAACTTCTGCGAGTTTGAGCGTATCTATCTATCTATCTATCTATCTATCTATCTATCTATCTATCTATCTATCTATCTATCTATCTATCTATCTATCTATCTATCTATCTATCTATCTATCTATCTATCTATCTATCTATCTATCTATAAACAAAGCGATGTATGCAGCTCTTTGCTGGCTGCTTCGCATTACATCGATTCCCACAGTGCGTGGGATCTGCCGGTTTTTTTTAGTTTTGTATTTTCCAGTACCACCCAAATACTGCAAATATCTGCCTGCCCGGTAGAATGATATTAGATGCACATAATAAATTTCTGCTGTCTCCATTGACCCCTCTCGTTAAAAATAGAAACCTGTCACATGTTTCCCTTGCTTTTGCAGGGTTACATATTACCTTGACGAGCCATAAGAGAATGCTGGGCACACCAAGGGAAAGGTGTGGGAGGACGCCACTGTGTCGTCACATGAGGACGCCTTCCGCAAGGGTCTCACAACTGGGCTTCGCGCACCGTGCAACAAAGTAGGTCGGCTCATTGTCCTCCATGCTGCAAGCGAAAACGGCTTCGTGGATGGGGCATCTCTCGCTTTCTGGGCGAAAAAGAGTGTTACCAGTGACTACCACAGTGAAATCAATGGCCCACGCTTTGAGAGATGGTTCAAAGAACAACTTTTACCAAACATTGAGCCACGGATCGTTATTTTCATAGATAATGCTCCATACCATAGTGTTCAGCTCGAAAAGTTGCCCTCGACGTCGTCGCGCAAGGCCGAGATTCAGTCTTGGTTGACTCAAGAAAAGATCCCGAGGTCTAATGACTAGTTGAAGCCCGAGCTCATTCAGCTGGTTAACCAAAACAAGCACAGTTTTTCTGGATACCGGATTGATGCCCTGGCCAAGATTGCTGGTCATGACATTTTTCGGCTTCCTCCTTACCGTTGTGAATTCAACCCTATTGAAATGGTATGGAGCCAGGTCAAGGGGTATATTGCAGCCAACAACATGTCGTTCACTCTTGCTCAAGTGGAAGAACTTCTGGACGAAGCCATCGCCCTTGTGACTCCAAAAATCCGGGCGCGCGACTGTGGTCATGTGGTGCGTCTTGAAGTGGAGGCCAGGGAGCAGGATGGTGCAATCGAAACACTCCCGACAGCATCATAATTACTCTGGGATCTGACTCCAGCAGCTGCAGTGAGTAGTGACAGTGAATTCAGTCGTGTAGAGGAACTCTGGTGAACCCGGTGTGCGCTGGCTCTTGTGATGCTGATTGTTTGTGAGATGCTATGTATTCCTTTTTGATGCGCAACAGCTTGGAAGTATGCTCTGTCATTCTAAAAAACAGGGCGTGCAAACAATGACACAGGAAGAAAGTCAAGACACCACAAACAGCGACTAACAAGTGACGATGTGCACTATCCGCTTACGTGATTCTGGTTGCACGGAGCACCAAGCAATGATTTAGTATGTTTGTTGTCAGCCTGTGAATTATTCTTTTGATTGTCCGTTGTGGGTGGCACTTGTACTTCACACAGAAAACGGCAGCTGAGGAGTGCAAGCAGTGCTGAGTGATGCATCACATATCTTGTTTCACCCGAAAGAAATGGTAGCAAAATTTTGATTACAACCCAATCGAATGTAAATAGGCTTTCCAAATAGCTGTTACGGGTGGATGAACTGACAAGACTGGATGAATTATAGCTCATGAGCTGCGAGACAGAAGTGACTTCCAGAAATTCATTGTCTCATCATTTGTAACTGTTTCACTCATCTGGCAAAAAAACGACCATCAGTTACACTACGTACGTGGATAATAATCAATAACCACTTGCTCATATTTTGTTTGTCTTTCGATTGCACATGTTAATTGCTTAAGTAATTAGGCATGTTCAGCACAAATACTTTTTCAAGTGCGTTTTTACAGGGCCAAACGACGAGGTCTTAAGGGAATATGCGCAGTAATGTGCGCGTCTTCATGAAGTTTTTACTGTACATTGTAGTCAGGTACTTTATTTAAGTGTTCACGGACTCATAAATGTTTCGTTGAAAATACACAGCAGTCTGGCTTTGATAGATTAAGTTGACTTGAAAGAAGGGGACACAGTATTAAAGGTTTATTCCTGTGGCTGGTGTGCGTGTGTGTGTGCATTACTAGTTCAGCGACTTTTAGATTTTAGCAAGCTGATTATGCAAGAAATATATAACAAAAGACCTTGTTTTAGCTGTTGCAATTTTTCACGTGGCACAATTTATTCCTCCTGACAAATACTCGCCGTGTCCGGATTTAAAACTATCTGCAACAGGCCGTGGTAGCCCTGTGTGTTCAAGGGGTTTCCTTGCTGGTTCAAGAATAGTGTGTATGAATACCGGCTGTAGGCGTTTATTTATCATTTTCTACACCGGCCACATCCACGAAAATCCCAATTGTAATGTGGAGCGAAGAGGGATGGTGTAATCACCAGGCTGAGTATGGCTCAGAATGTTGGCGTTGGACAAAGTTAGCTAATAAAGTGTGCTTTACGATGTCAGGAACCAATTATTGCTGGCGAAATGATAGGTGGCCATTTATTTTTAACTTTAGAACCAGCGATAATTGTGTAGATGTTCAGAAAGCATGACAATTTACAGGCGTGCAGGGGTTTACACGCCTTCCTGTTCTAAGTAACCTAACATGTGCAACATACGATTGCTATCCTGAGGTGTACATAACCGGCGCCTAGCAGTATCGTGAGAAATGACCGCATGTCCGTACGGTTTGAATGAAGGAGACGGAAACGGGCAGCGGTTGGGACTGAGCACAGGATTCGTAGGTTCTGCAGCGGCGCAAGGTAACCGCTATACGTTTTCTGAGCCGCGGAGCGTGTTGGCAGTGGGCCACCAATGCCTTTTGATGCCGGCGTAACTCAACGCGATCCAAACTGAATTTCACTTCGCGCCGCAGGATGTGCGAGCTGCTCTTCGGTATACCGCGCCCGCGCTATATAAGCACGCTACACGCGTCAGTTTTCAGCTCTATATGAGATTACATATCGGTGCATTCCCTAAAAACTGCAGCGCTGAAAAGATTCACGTCATTTCTGGACGACACAGAATGGCACAGACAAATTAGGCGTATGGAACGAAACGCCAATATAAGAGCACGCTCGGTGCTCGTGGTTCAGTGCAATCAACCAAGGAGCACATGCGAAGAAATAAACTGCAGGAAATACGCATCTGTCACGCCGAAACTGAAACGGAAACAAGTTCATCGGGGACTATTTTGGCGCAGTAACACAGAGCAGTTAGCTCCGCCCGGGTAGCTTTCCTTTCATTGCCACAGAATGTTGTCTCCTAGTATAGTGATGAATGTGGGGTGTCAGTAAACGCTGAGTTTGAGCACTCGTGACCACAGCTGCGTCGGGCCTCCTCATGACGTGAAGTGGATTATGATAAACCGTGTGGTTGTTACGCATCTAGTCTAATACAGCGCGCCTGTCGAAACGCGCCTTAACTAGTAATTCTGTTCGCTTGAGTGAATCCGGCCACCGCAGGGGAGGGTCCGGGATACTTACACGGGACATGGCGTGTGCCACTTCATTCCTCGTGATCCCCGAAGGACAAAGTACTATACACTATATTCGTACACGTAACGAACGGTGGGCATCCGCGGGCGTCTGTCAATCAAACTGATTGACGCGTGAACTGGGGTACAACTTCGTTGATCCTGAGAAGGCCCCAGTTCAACTAGACAATGCCATAGTGCCTGTGTTACTGTCAGGCGCTTCATGCGGTGGACGCTAAGCAGCAGCTTCTTTGCATAGAAAATCATTTGGTGAGCTTGCGCTACTTGCGCAAGGCCGGAGCCATCGGAGCAACTTGTGATCACCAAGCTTCTACCAGCTTTTTAGGTGGCTCGTCTATTCAGTCTGCTCGGTCTGCTTCGGAGTGAAGACCGCATCAGTTCGTTCTCAATTTTAATGAGCTAGGTCTTATTTACCATGATATCGAAAAGTTCTGTCTTAATTGGCAATGATTTCCTTAAGACGACATCAATTAACTAAGGTTGAATTAGCTAGATCCTGATTAGTATGTGGCAAATTAGCATACTCCTAACGAGCACGATCCTAATTAGCGTGATCTTAGTGAGAAATGTCCTAAATAGCGCGGTTGTAATTAGCGCGCTCCGATTAGCGCCGTGTTAAGTAGCATGATTTTCATTAGCTCGGTCTTAGCTTTACACTCTTCTTTAGCATGGTCTTAGTAAGATGTGGCCAAATTAGCTCGGCCTTAGAATGACCTGGCTTAATCAGCTTGGTCATAGCATGCGCTGACTTAATTAGCTAGGTATACCGCCAAGCCAAATAGCTAATCAGCCGGGCGCACGTGCTCGGGGAGCAAGCAGACGGTGAAGAAGAGGACGACGAGGGCGCGCGCCGGCCGAGCAAGCGCTACGGCGTACACGCCGACCATAATGATTCTACACGTGGCCTCGGCGATTATCGCCGGCCGCGGGGTTGTAAGGCGCCCAGCCGGAATTAATCTTGAGGCCACGGTGCTGATTATTCAAAAGGATACTTAATGCAGACATTAAACGCTTGAAAATAAATTTTAACAGCCCGTACCTCTAAAAGATATCGTTAGTAAAAGTTTCTGACACTTTTCTTGCATGGGTGCACTTCTGCACTTAATGGAACGACAAATGAAAGAAGATGCCTCTGGTTTGAAGACACCACCGAACTTTGTCGGCCGCCCTTGACGTGACGCCTCGTTCCGTCGTAAGCAATGGAACCTTTGCGCGCGTTGAGCGATGAGTTTGGCCTTTTCGTACTGTTAGCTCGTTCAAAATAGGTTGCCGCCAGAGCTCGGAAAGATTTTGAGTTTCGCCAAACTCGGGCCAACCTGCATAGCACTCCAGGATTGAGTGCTTGCACCTACCTCCAGCACCACCGCGGGTCTGTCCGGTATTCCACTGTCCATGAAATTGGCCCGCGATCGTCTTCATTATTAGTGGCACAAGCACACCGCGACAGGTTTGTTTGGACTCCAAGCACATGCGATAAGTTAAAATAATTACTTTCGCGTACAACCAAACACCTATTTCATGTACAACAAAGTATGTACATTCCTTCGCCTTGTATTTTTACCGAATGCTTTAAATTTAGTCCTTCTTTCCAAGAGCAAATAACGAGTAAAATGCGCTACCGGGCCCTATTGTGAAAGTGGCAGCTATAGGTGATTTTCAAGAAATAAAGAATGGGGCAGCTGCCCGCTAGTGGTGCGAATACTAAGCAAGAAGCGGATCTGGTGGTGCCTTACAATGCATGGCTATGCTATCCTTCAGGCTTCCTCTTGCTCATTTCCCTTCTCACCCTCACTTCGTTTTCCCACTGATTTATATACTATACTTCATCTGACTTTTTTATGGTTCACCCTCTCTCCTATTCCTCTCTACACTTTACCATCACCTCCCTTTGCCACTTTCTGACGCCATGCTATACGTTTCTGCAGGATGCTTTCTGTTCCTTTCTCAATGTTTTTCTCGCTCTTTCTTTGATTTCTCTCTTTTTCTTTGTTTTTTCTTTTTCTTTCTCGCTTGCTCTCCTTTGCTATCTCTTTTTTGTGTATGTTTCGTTCTGTCTTTCTCTCTGTGTTTATTTCAATCTCTGTCGTTCTATCTTTTCATGTTTTACAGCGAAAGCTGTTATGAGATCATTTGAACGGCCGTTTTTGGCGCCGTAGTTGTCCGACGCCGCCGCCGCCGCCGGTGTCCGTAACCGATATCGCACGAAATAAGAAAAGATTTCGAACATGGGCTCTCGAGCCCATGGATTCGAACATCGGCCCTCTGCGTGGTAGCCCTGTGTTATACCTCAGGGCCATGCCGGTGCTTACAACTGCGTTGCAAAAAGACCATATACAGGCTTCATGTCGGCAAGGAACCACATTAACATAAGTAATGTTGTGTGGTAGAAGAGTAAAATAACAACCAGGCGTCAAACAAACGCGAAATCTATAACCGGGCGTCACACAATGCGAATTGCGCAACGAGTGGGTTGTTGAATGCTTCCAACCCATTACAAAGGCCTCTGCGATAATTTTTCATCGTCATCAGCCACAGCATCAACAAAGTGCACACAATGCCTTACACGTGTTTAGCGAGTACCACGGTTCTCCACAGAATGACGAAAAATTGCATAGTGGCTGCTTCCCTACTTCACAAAAATTATGATGATTTATAGCCTAGTGGGTTCCTCGCAAGTGCACTTCTATTGGTTGCCAAGGAAGCCCATAAGGCTCTCATGATCCATTTCCGCAGTCTCTCAATAAAGTTAATTCCCTCTCTCTCTCTCGCTCGCTCTCCGTATATCCGCTTAACGTATGTTATAAAGCGTGGTGGGACAGTTAAATAACGACCGGGCGTCACACAATAGGAATTGCATAACTAGTGGGTAGTTTAAATCTTCCAACTCATTACAAAGGGCTCAGCCATATTTCTTCATCGTCATCAACCGTCGCATAAACAAAATGAACATAATGCCTTACAGATGCTACCTCGCTTCTCCGCAGAATAACGAATAATGTCGTGGTGGTGCTTCCCAACTTCCCAAAAATTATGATTTGTGGCGTAGTAGGTACGTTGCCATGTACTTGTATTACTAGCCACAAAAGAGTTGATAACAGGCTCTAGAAATGCCGCTCTTCCAGCTTTCGCTGTGACTGTGCTTCGCTTTCTGCGCAGGCCCGGCGTTTTTTCTTCCATTTATTTCTATGTATTCCACTCTTTCTCTTCATTTCTATCTCTTTCATTCTCTCTCTCTGTACTCTTTCTGTGACCCATCAAAGTTATCGCATGCCATAGAGGTGTGCGCCGCCGCGCCGCGCCGCCGCCGCCGCCTGTTTTTGGTTACGCTGTTCGCGCCGCCGCCGAAGACCCAAGAGAGATCACGCCGCCGCAGCCACCGCGCAATAATTCCGGCGCGCCGCCGTTAGACTTTTCTTTTAATTCGAATGGGTAATCTGGAAATAAAATGCAGCACTTCGCCGGAGGAGCTCTTCTCGATGTGTCCATGTAAGGAACTGTCCATTTCAGCGGCCGCTGAATGGCGGGAGCTCGGCGAGAAGCGAGCCCCCTGTTTCCGGTTCTTGTTCCACATGACATCACAAAACTTTCAAACACTCTCGACAGTAATGATAGCGAGGGAATGCTCTTCAATGCAACGAACGCAGCCCTCAAGAGATCCGATTTTCGGCGCACATGTCTTTCGATCGTGTTCATAATAATAGCTGGGGTTTAACGTCCCAAAACCACGATATGATTATGGAAGAGGCAGTAGTGGAGGGCTCCGCAAATTTCGACCACCTGGAGTTTTTTAACATACACCTAAATCTAAGTACACGGGCCTCAAACTTTTTCTCTTCCATCGCAAATGCAGCCGCCGCGGCCGGGATTCGATCCCGCGAACTTCGGGTCAGCAGTCGAGCGCCATAACCACTAGACCACCGTGGCGGGGCTCTTTTGATCGTGTTAGCCATCGATTTAGGTTTAATGCGGCCGCTCGTCTAACGCAGCTGTAAGGTCGGTACACATTCCCCGCATCGTTCTCAAACATCTGGGACACATTAATATGCAAATTCAGACTTGAAAAGTTCCTGTTTCTGTGCATTTCGTCCACTCTCTTCTTACGCTAGAAATGTGCTGGCGGGTTCGCTGTGGCGACGTGGTCAAGAGTGAGGTGGCATCAAGGCTCACCGCTTTTTCGAATCACTGAATGCGCTCTGCCGAAATGGACTGTGGACATCTGCTTTGGATGAACGCATCGAGAATAGCTCCCCAGAAGTCTTAGTATCTTTTCTTCTCCAGAAATATCACGAATATTTCCTGATCTTAACGCTGCCGCGTCCTCCAGCCCTACAGGGCGACGACCCAACTCGCTGGATAGCATATTCTTCGAGTCTTGGACGCATGGTACACTGTGCATAAATAAATAAAATATATAATATTATATATCGTGGTGCGTAATTAGACTTCTTGCTTTCCTTCTTACTTGAGTAAATCAATAAATAAATACAGAAGTAAAGAGAATGGCAAACTTAGAATAGAGCTCAGCTAGTTGGTAGGTATTCATGGTAAGAAGACCTGACGTGGGAATACGGACATAAGATAAAAGACGAGGGAGTGAACAGCTATCTCTCACGTAGACGTCTACTCGAACTTGATTGATAGGTATGGCCTCTTACGTGGGAATGCGCAGATAAATATTTGTGTCTACCTTCGGTACCACCGCTGTGTGATTTTTCAGTTGTTAGCGGCGTTTCTGGTGTCTTGAATACTCTTCTGTGTCCGTGTTTGCACGCGCCGTTTTTATAAAGGGCCCCTAACAGCCTCTGAAAATACAGCGAAAAACATAAACAACGATCGCGTTATTCTCTCTTGGCATTTCTTGTCTTTTGTTGCACTTCGTGATTAGAGCACTGCACGGGCCGCGATTTTCGGCCCGGGCCCGGCCCGGGCCCGGAACTCGTTCGAGTTTACCCGCCCGAGCCCGGCCCGGTGATTCAATACGCGACCCGGGCCCGGCCCGAACCCGACAAAAAGTTTCGCCTACCCGGCCCGGCCCGGCCCGACGGCATATCAGGCCCGACAGAGGCCCGAGCCAATAATATAGGTCCAGAACACAGAATCTACAGCAAACTGTTTTAAGTAGCAAATATCTACGCTTTGTTGGCGAATATTTCGCTAACAATTCTACTTTAACCAACGGTAATTTCGTGTAAAAAGGGGTTCACGGTGGAAACAGTTGAGTGGACATACTGGTTACAGTGAACGTTTGGTCTATACTATCACTGGTCTAGTACTATAGTTATGGTATACTAGGAGGAGGAGGAGGAATAAACTTTTATTGAGACCAGCAATTTGTTTGGCTGGGCCTAGGCCTCCCACGTGGGGACGTCGAGGTCTTGCCTCTCCGCCGCCTCGCGGGCCTGCTGGGTCGCCCAAAGCTGGTCGTCGAAGTGGGAGCTGCGCAGGGCGGCATGCCATCTCGACGAGAGGGTCTCGGTGTTAACGGACGGGTACTGGTGTTTACACTCCCACAGCATATGCGGGAGCGAAGCGACCTGGGTCTTGCATACCTTACAGGTGTGGTTAGGATAAATGTCTGGGTATATCTTGTGGTATCGATGTAGTGACGGGTACGTGTTTGTCTGTAACAGGCGGAGGGTGGTTGCCTGCGCTCTGTTTAGCTTGTGATGAGGGGTGGGGAAGGTTCTTCTTTCAAGGTAAAATGCTTTGGTGATGTCGTTGTAGCTGGTGAGGCGATCGCGTTCCGCGGGTACACCTGCGCTGTCTCCGGCACGGTTGACCAGGCCTCGTGCTACGGAGTGTGCGACCTCGTTAAGGTTGGTGAGGTGCGGATGAACGTCGCCGGCATGTGCTGGAATCCAGACGAGCGTGATTTGGTTATCTGCTGAGTGAGGGGCGTGGTGTAGGATGCGTAATGCTTGCTGTGAGATGCGGCCTTTTATATAGTTGTTGATTGCCGTGCGGGAGTCGCTCACGATGGTGTCGCAGTCTGGGTCGAGGGCGGCCAGGGCGATGGCCACCTCTTCGGCAGTCTCAGCGTTCTGGGTTACGATGCTGGCAGCGTGTCTGAGCGAGCCGCCTTGGGTGGTAGCCGCTGCGAAGCGGTGCCCGTCTTGATATTCAGCTGCATCGACAAAGGTGACGCCTGTGGTGTCGCCGTAAGCTTTGATGAGGGAGGCGGCCCGTGCCTTCCGCCGTTCCTTGTTGTATTCAGGGTGCATGTTTTTGGGGATGGGGTCGGCATGTAGCCAAGCCCGGATACATCCTGGGATTGGGTGTTTGTCTCCGTGCTGGCGGTGGTAGGTGATGCCGAGTTTAGTCAGAATGTGCCGACCCGTTTCTGTGAGGGTGAGGCGCTCCAGATGAGCCTGACGCTGCGCTTCGATTAATTCGTCGAGGGTGTTATGGAGTCCTAATTGGAGAAGAAGTTCTGTGCTGGTGTTGTTTGGTAGTCCGAGGGCAAGCTTGTAGGCTCCGCGAATGATGATGTCCAGCTTAGTTTTTTCTGCTTTGTACCAGGTATGGAAGGCGGCGACGTACGTGATGTGGCAGATAACGAACGAGTGAACGAGGCGGATGAGGCTTTCTTCCTTCATGCCCTGCCTTCGGTTTGTCACCCGCTTTAACAGCCGCGACGTGTTGGCCGTCTGTCGGAGGATCTTGGAGATAGCCGTTGAGTTCGCACCGTTGGCTTCGATGGTCATGCCAAGGACCCGGATGGTGGAAACCACGGGTATGGTGTCACCGTTCCCTGTGTGAAGCTGGATTTCTTCGTAGTAGCGTTTGTGCGTAAAGCGTAGCGGTGGGCGTCCGCGGAGCGTTGGGCGATATAAGAGAAGCTCCGATTTGCTGGGCGAGCATCGGAGTCCCGTGCCTCGGAGATAAGTTTCGACGGTATCGATCGCGTTTTGCAGAGCGGTTTCGATTTCGCCGTCGCTGCCCTTCGCGGCCCAAATCGTAATGTCGTCGGCATAAATGGTGTGTTCAATACCGTCGATCTTCTGGAGTTCCTGTGCTAAACCGATCATGACTAGATTAAACAACATTGGGGAGATGACGGAACCTTGCGGGGTGCCCGCGGCACCAAGAGCGAGTTCTTCCGACTGAATGTCCCCTGCCGAGAGGAACGCCCTTCTGTTGGATAGAAAGTCTCGAACGTAGTTATAGGTGCGCTCGCCAAGGCTGAGTAGTGATATGCGTTCGAGGATGGTGGAGTGCGCGACGTTATCGAAGGCGCGCTCGAGGTCGAGTCCCAAGATCGCCTTCGTGTGTCGGGATTTGCCATCGAGGATTTGGTGTTTGAGTAGAAGCATGGCATCTTGGGTTGAGAGGTGCGCCCTGAAGCCGATGATCGAGTGGGGGTAGGCGGTAGTGTCTTCAAGATAGGAGTTTATACGGTTAAGGAGGGCGTGCTCCATAACTTTGCCTACTCCCGATGTTAACGAAATGGGACGGAGATTGGCCAGGCTGGACGGCTTGCCGGGTTTTGGAATGAGGATTACCTTGGCCGTTTTCCATGATTGGGGAATAGGATCCTTGGTGCCAGCAGTCATTGATGTACGCAGTCAGCTGTTCCACCGAAGGGTCGTCTAGGTTTCTTAGGGTTTTGTTGGTGACGCCGTCCAAACCGGGGCTGAACGGCTGTTCAGCTTGTGCAGAGCAGCGTGTATCTCGGCCACGCTGAAGTCCTCATCGAGGGTCGCGTTCGTGGACCCCGCATACGGACCGTGAGTCCTTGCGGGACCAGAAGGGATGTACTTTTGGCATAAGGTTCTTGTTACGTGGTCCTGGCCGTGTGCCTTGGTTTCTGTGAATAGGAGTTTGGTGAGCTTGTCCTGTTGTTGTGAACGGGTATTGGTGTTGTCCAGGAGATGCTTGAGGATTTTCCACGAGCGGGAGTGGTGGAGTTTCCCGTCGAGGGAGTTACAAAGCTCCGCCCACTGTTGTTGGTTGAGGACGCGACAGTGTTCCTCGATTTGTTTATTGAGTTCTGCCACCGTTTTCCGGAGTCTTTTGTTAAGTCGTTGGCCCTTCCAGCGAGTCAAGATGGACGACTTGGCTTCAATGAGGTGAGCGAGCCGGCTGTCCATGCGTTCGGTTGGAGCATCGGTTTGGATAGTGCGTGTGGCTAGTTTGGTGTCTGATTGGAGGTCGCGAGTCCATAATTCAATATCGGAAATTGGGGTGTCTGTCGCTTCTGCTGTGCGACGTTTGCGGAAGGCGTCCCAGTCCACCTATTGTGAACGCCCTTGTTCTTGTAATTAGTGCTGTGAGGTGTGGAAGAATGATTTCGAGGATCGAATGATCACTGCCGAGGTCGTATTGAGTATTGCGCCATTGAACGTCACCTACATTTTTGATGAACGTGAGGTCGGGCGTTGTAGTCTCGCGCAGTGGACGTGCCGAGGCGCGTGGGGAAAGTCGGGTCTGTAATAAGCATGAGGCCAAGATCGTGGGTGTCCTGCCACAGGTTACGGCCCGCAGCGGAGCAATGTTTATAGCCCCAGGCCGTGTGCGGGAAGTTGAAATCTCCGCCGATAATGAGGGGGCTGCTGCCTGCGGTGTTTAGGGCCTTTTTGAAGAGTGCGAGAAAGCGGCTGTGGCGAAGGGTCGGGGCGTTGTAGATATTGAGGATGAAGATGCTATTTGTGCGCTTCTTGTGCGGAAGAAGTTCAATGAAAAGGTGTTCCGAACGGCGGTCCTGGAGGTCATGTTCGATAGTGGTGATTCTGTTACGAACGAGTGTAGAGACTCCGTGTGGGGCATTGGTGGCAATGAAAGGCTGATATCCGGGCAGGGTGACTGCAGTGTGGTGTGTCTCTTGGAGTATGATCACGTCCGGTGGGCGCGAGTGCGTACGCAAATGTTGGCGAAGAACTGGCTGTTTGTGGAGGTAACCGCGACAGTTCCATTGCCAAATCACTGTATCGGTGTTAGTGTGGGCCATGATGGGGGATCGAGGAGGCCGCCGGTGGCAGAGCAGGGACGCCGCGTGCGACGTCGGTAGTGTCCATGGTTATGGCCGCGGGGGCGGAAGGGGGAAAAAGGGTATGGAGGTTATTTTCCATGGCGGTGACTCGTTGCGCGACCTCGAGTAGTGCATTGTGAAGAGTTTCAACAGTGCTCTGTAGTGACACTAGAAGGTCCTTAACTTCGGAGCGCACCTGCCCTGTAGCTCCTCCCTGGAGGGCCCTCTTCTTTGGGGCTGGGGATGGGGCTGCTTCTGGAGACGTGACGCTTAGGGATTCGGAAACTTGGGGTATGGGTTGTGTTTTGAGTTGTTTGAGGTTTTCGACCTCCTGTGTGAGTTTCTGTATTAGCTCGCGCATACCCGCGTTTTCTTTCTTAAGTTGGTCAATGGCGGCATCGTCTGTGTTTGTTTTCGGTGTAGGATGGAGTGTAGTTGGACCCTCTCGCGGGACGCCTTGCACTGCCTCTGCGAAGCTCACCTTTTCTGAGGTTGCTTGTCCTCCTGGGGTTGACCGGGATCTCGACCGGGATTTGGATCCGGAACGGCCTGCTCCGGTGCGGGATCGCGGTCGGGATCCGTGCTTGAGGTTCGTGGGAGGGAGATCACTGGCTTGAGGAGTGGACTGTTGTGTCATTCTCTGTTCCCAGAGGCGTTTGCGAATGACGTACGGTGTCTTGTACTTGGCCGCGCACTCTTTGTCCGCCGTGGGATGGGCTCCATCGCACAGCGTGCACTTTGGGGTGCACTGATGGTCTTGGTCGGGATTGCGGGAACCGCAGCCCCTGCAAATCTTGTTGTTAGGAAATGAGCAAACGTCCATGCGGTGCCCTAGACGGCCACAGTGGTAACATATGTCGATTTTCTTGCGGTATAGCGAACATGGGATTAGCGTTGCGCCGTAACGGACCAGGCGCGGCGCGCTGGGTCCGTCGAAGGCGATGACGACGGTGGTGGTTGTGCCGATGCGCTTAGCGGCCAGGGCTAACGGGTTGCGGGTGTTCACGATGTTTGCGTCAATTTCCTGAGCAGTGTCTGTGAGAGGTATGCCCCGTATAACCCCTTTCGTGGTGTTGTCAGGGGCTGCCTCGTAGGCGTTGACTTCGTGAGTGGTCCCGTTGACGTGAATAGATTTCAGGCGCACGTATCTGTCAGCGTTGTGCGGGTGGGGGGTGCTGATTACGATTATATTTTGCTGGAC
Source organism: Rhipicephalus sanguineus (assembly GCF_013339695.2). Taxonomy (NCBI): domain Eukaryota; kingdom Metazoa; phylum Arthropoda; class Arachnida; order Ixodida; family Ixodidae; genus Rhipicephalus; species Rhipicephalus sanguineus. Next base: position 104,236,179 of record NC_051185.1, on the reverse strand, counting down.
ATTCGGACAGATGGTGTCTTCCTGGCTCTCCTCAAGGGGCATCTTCGTTGCGTGAAAAATGGCTGCAGTCACCGTGGGGCTGCCGACTTTGGAGATATGAAGTCCGCCTTTGGGTCGAAGTATGATCTTTATCTCGTTTTTAGGTAGTGGAGGCATTCGTCCGGCCTTGAGAACTTGAGCTTTGACGTTCTTCTTGGGTATAGTACGGGAGCAGGATTCTTGTGTTTGGGGTGAGGCGCTCGGAGATGAGTTCTTGCCACCCCGCCCGTCGCGGCGGCGGGAACGGGCGGTATGCCAGCCCCTCTCAGCAGTCAACTCTTCCTGGGTAATTTCTTCGCCCTCTACTTCAACTTCCATCCTCCGTAGGGTGAGCGGGCAACTGGTCCGTCGATGAGGAACACGCGTGAAGGCGCGCCGCACACCGGCACGCCGTAGCCGGCGCACCTGACACCTGGTAGGCCCTGCTCTTGGTGTCCGCGCTTAGGCTTAGCGTGGTGACGGCATGGTCGAGGCACAAAATCACTTATATTTCGGCGAGAAGAAGTGTCCCACCTGAAAATTAGGTGTCCTCGGGATCCTGATGCCTTCACGGTGCGGGTGATATAAGATTCAGGTGGTTAGTCGCGAGAATTCGCTGCGAAATCATTTGTGGAAGTCGCAGCCGATGTGAACACGTCCGCGCACTCGGCGATCGCAGCGCCACCCTCATGGTATACTATAACTTTTTTTTTTTTGCTAATGCAATGAGGATCATCAAGAGCGTTTTGTAGCAGATATTGCAGCAAGGAAAGTGATTTGCAGCATGGGTTCAGTTTCGATAGGAAGTACAATAAAACAGAGGAGACAGAGAACAAAACGTTCTCTTCAATTTGTTTTTATTGCGCTCTTTACTGAAGCTTAAAAACATGCTCTAACGACAAAGGCAATCGTGCACACCGGCTTCTGGATATGTAACACGTGTCTTCAACGTTTTAACACCTTGCCGCAGCAAGATAGAGGAAGAAAGCCAAGTTTATTACCTTGTTGCAAATACACTAACCTAGATAAAAATTATAACGAACCGTGCGCACCACGTATACTTTTAGAAATACGTATAGGCAGCCGAAAGGACGAAAAAAAGTATTTGTTGTAGCATTCTTTTCAAGTATCTAGAGATTCCGGCTTTAAGCACGGCCATCCACCGTTGCATCACATATCCTGCCGCGCTAAAGTTTCTCGCACTACATTGTGAAGGTGTCGGCAGTCGTTGTTCTTAACATCCACCACTGGAGCAAATTTAGGATGTCTTTGTGGACCTCTACAGAATGGACGTAGCTGTGCAGCTTATCCCTTCATTTCTATTGTTCCCGAACGTCGTGGCACTATTTTCAGTATCACCTATAAACTCCTCTTTGAGGGCTTCTGCTTGCAGTTTTGAGCAGTGAATGTTATGCACGGCTTGCACTACGCTCTTTTTTTTTTCCGTATTATAATGCTCTGTGCCTTCCCAACGATGTTGTACTGGTAGAAGGTGACCACTGCACTACGCGGGTAGGACTGGCAGGAGGTGGACGAAGCGATTTCGATCGGCTTTTGGTGTTCGCTACAGTTTGGTAATAAAGGCGCGAATAAGCTTCCCGGCGCTTACTCATTGGATGCCTATGGTTCGAGGTAAAGGGACATCACCCGGCACGGAATTCGTAATTGCCTTTTTTCAAGCCTAATATTTCGTCAAGTGAATATATTTTGCCTGACGCCTTATGCTGTTTGAACCTATGCTATTCCTGCACATTCCAACGGTGTTGCGGCAGTGTCATGTAGCTCTCACACTATACCTGTATAGCGCAGGGGACCCAAACGCGCGGCCTGTACGCCTCTCCCTAAAGGCCCGCGGGCCGCACAGGATTGTCTTCGTCCCATTTTTTTTTCATTTTCATTTTCTTGATAACTATGTTCTTAAGCTACACAGGCATGACAGGTGTAAAGCTTTTTTGTCGTGAGGCATCCCCTGCGGCCACCATGTGTTGATACCTAACCGTGAAACAAAACTCTATATTTCAAAATCGGCGTCCAGATATCAGTCATGTTGAAGATAGGTATCGATATGTTGTTGGAATCCTGCCGCGAAATACCCTTCAGAAACAACACACATGTGATATATGGGAAAGCTGTTCTTTTAAATGGCAGCGTTAGCTGACATTTGGTATGACCTACCCCCCCCCCCCTCCCTCCACGCGCGCTTTTAGCTGCGTTACTGTGCTGGCTCTTGCGGGAGTAAATTTTTGTGAATGCGGCCTGCTAGTGGAGGTGGGTTTCGACCCCTGATATAACGGAAAAAAGGCGAAAGTTAAAATGTTAAAAAATTGGGCACACCAAGCTGGCTGCGCGCGTCCATCTCGCGCCACATGACCACTGGGGGCCGTGACGAAGCCACGGAAAAGAATGTGTCTGTATAGGAATTTTATGTAACGAGACTCCGTGCACTCCTTTCGTTTTAGTGGAAGCCTGGAAATTTCAAAAAAACGCTTCCCCGCTTTGGAGCTCTGTGATCGCTCTTGCGATAAGTTACAGGTATATATTTTTTATAATACATTTATTACTGCCATTACAGGATAACATTTGAGATATAAGATGGTAATGAATATAATAAAGCACTGAATAACGACATGTTAACTATATAGGCGTCTGGTATACCTACCTTTAGTTCGGCCATTTCAGATAAATCAAGTAGCCCCATATGCAAGGAGCGAAAGAAGTTCAGTACTTGTCTCTAAACAGGGGCGTAGCCAGAAGGTGGGGGGAGGATGGGGGGGTTCAAACGCCCCCCGAGATTTTTCAATTTTGCATGTGTATAATGCACGCACACATACAAACGCACACACGAACGTACATAAAGTATGTTCGGAACACGCCCCCCCCCCCCCCCCCCGAAAAAAATTTCTGGCTGCGCCCCTGACTCTAATAAAATTTCTCCATAAAGCTTGCCCCACATAAAAAAGCGTTTTTTTCGGGACAAAATGTGAAACATCTGTATGTATGCGCAACGTATGTGGAACAAACTTGACGAGACACTAGAAAGAAAAACAATTTCTCTGTTATCAGTAAATTACTCTTTTGCGATTCCTAAAACACCACGCTCGCCGGGACAAGACTCTTCGTAAGTGAGAAAACGTGCAAAAGGTAAATGCGGGTGGCGACGGTCCCTTTAAATTCGCGCAGCAGATACCGTGACACCTTAGATTCTGACGGCGTCTAATGGGGCCAACGTAGTTCCTAATCACAGAAATGAAGTACACTGACCTTTGAGGGGGCCATAGACTTAACATACCAAGTTTAAGGAAATTTTATTGAGCCAATGTCCCCAAATACGACAAATACAGTTTGAAATCCGTGACGTCAGGCTCGGAGATTTCGACGCGAAATTTAAAAAATGGAATTTTGACCTTGATTTTCTCGTCTGATAATAAACTTATGATGGTGAAATGAATGACATTCGAGTTCTTAGAGTTCACTTTATCAGTCTAAACCAATTCAGTGCTTCACTATAGCGTCCATTTATGAACCCAGGAAAGTACAAGCCCGGCCCGGCCCGAGCCCTCCACCTCAAACCCGGGCCCGGCCCTAAGCCCGGAGCTTCAGGCCCGAGCCCGGCCCGGGCCCGCCGTGAGAACTACTTTACCCGGCCCGGCCCGGCCCACGGGCCGGGCCGGGCTCGGGTTTTCGGGTAGGCCCGAGCCCGTGCAGTGCTCTATTCGTGATGCCAGAACAGTGATTCATGTGACATCATCAGGGTACATACTCTCGACTGGTTCATATACAAGAAATAACAGTTGTGAGTTATCTCTCATACTGCTTTGCTATGCAGCCGCCCACCCGCTCTTGCTTCTGTCGCACGGTTATCGTGCGCGATTAACTGATGTCGCTCGATTTTGTGCGTTCGCGACCGCGCATGCAGAGATAACAGACTGGAGCCGAGAAGCGCGAAATCATGATAGGTTCAACGCTTATTGCTGACATTGTACGCGTGCTTTATGAAGAAATAAGTGGTAAGGAGATGTCCCCTGTTAGAAGGGTATTGAAGGCGAGAACTAAGCCAATGGAAAAGGCGCTTGACTATATGATTGCTCCAATGGACGCACTCTTTACAGCGGAGATGATGCAGCTTTCCAGAAAAAAGGTGAGCCCGCTTCGACGGCTTTTTGTATATTTTTATTGCGTTAGGAATTGTATGGACACTCAGGACAGGTTTTCACAGTCGCCGTCATGCGCCATATAAACTCTAAATCTATAACATCTCTCCGGCCATTGTATGCTTTACCCGCGAGTATAAGCTTGCGAGCGTTGGCAAGGAACATGGCTAAAGCAGAGATGAAACAAGCTGGCCACCTCCCTCACACAGAATACCATCAAACCGCGTGCGAGGCCTGCTGTCGATTGCTCCTCAAGCAGAAGGAAACGCCCCGCCCGTCACTTGCTGGGCGAAAGAGCAGGAAGGGGTGTCTGGGGAGAGGGACTGCGCAACTCGAGCAGCAACAGTGAACTTTGACTATAAGGGTGCGGTCGAGAGCGCTGGCACGCGCGCTATTTCAGCAGACATCCCCCAGCGAACGGCTCGTATAGCTTCTACGCTTCTATACCTTCTACCATCTCACTGGTTTGCGCTCGGACCACTGATACTACAAACTGACCGAAAACCGCTTCTCTCCTGAGAGCGGCCGCATTGCCATACACCACCATACACCAACGTGGCAGCAGAAAGCACAGGACCGGGTTGATTGGCGGAACACGGGAGAGGCCTTTGCCCTGCAGTGGGCGTAGACAGGCTGATGATGATGATGATGATGATGATGACCGTTTTGTAGAGTTAAGTGAGATCAGAGCAAACAAAGTTAGCTGCTAGCCCTCGTTCACGTAGCACTACGGCGTTTACTTATCGCATTCACTGCTTCATCCTCCCCTACCCCCCCCCCCTGCGCCGCGCCACCGCCTGTCCGATGAACCCCGCACCGTTCACGTGCCGTCGCCGGAAGTGGAAATCCGGCGCGCCGCCGCCGGTGATTTTGGGTCCGGCGCACATGTCTAGCATGCCACAGTGGCCAAATAGGCGCATTCTGCTTTCCTTTCGTTTTCTCTATCTTTCTTCCTCCCTTTCCATCTCTTATCTGTGTCTTTTTTGTCTCCGATGAAAAAATCCGCAAACAGGGGGTGGGTGCCCAAGCCGGCGTTTCAACAAGTGACCTTGTCTTCTTCGAGGCTGGAACTGAAAGAAGACATGTCCACTTGGCGAAACGTCGGCTCGAGCACCCACCCCCTGTTTACAGACTTTTTCATCGCAAGCTTCCATCTTCCACTTCCTGCCGTTTTTTTGGATTTTTTGTCTGCAGTTATTTTTTTCTGGTACTCATTCTATTTCTTCTCTTTCGTTCCTTTATTTCACTCTCTCTCTCTCACTCTATTTTCGCTTCCTCTTTCTTTTTCTCTTTCACTCTGTCTACTCCTTTTTTTCTTTGATTTCCTTTCCCTCTCTTTACTTCTCTTTCTGTCATTCTTGCCCATCTCTCTGTTTATCTTTCTTTGCATGCCATACTTCGCTCCCTCCTTTCCTCATTTCCGTGCTCCTCAACCTCACTTCTCTTTCCCACTCCGATTCTATACTATAATATGCATGGCTATTCTATGATCTGGTATGGTGCCTGGACAACCGAGTGGTTACGGCGCTTGCCTTCAGATCGTGTGTAGGAGGGTTCAAATCCCGCCTCGCCAAGAAATTGGTTCGCCAAGAATTTCTCTCTTTCTCTTTTTTATCTTTTTCTCTTCTTCTTTCTTTCTCTCTCTTTCCGTACTCGTTCGCTCGTCCATCAGAATTATTCCATCCCACACCAGACATATAGGTGCACGTGTTCTGCGATCCAAGCACAAGATGAAGAGGAGGAATAAGTCGAAGAAGAGGCCGCGTGCCGGGTCGTGAAGATGGCAGTTTTTTTTCGCACTACACGGCGCGACAGAAAGGCTAAACATTTGTGCTGTTAAAAATTGAGAGCATATATTTCCCTCAGCCTAATTTCATTCTAAAAAGACAGCGCGTGCAAACACGGACACAAGAAAGAAGTGAGGACACCACAAACACCGTTTGTGGTGTCCGTGTTTGCACGCCCTGTCTTTTTAGAATGAATACTTACCAACTAGCTCAGCTCTCTGTTATTCTAAGCCTAATTTCATGTCTGTTGATCCTACGCGTGCCCCGCAGGGCCGTCTGCGCAAGCAGGAGTTTGGTGTGTAGCGACACCACGAACCCGACCTAACGGGGCGGCGAGGGGGGCTGACCCCCTCCCACGCCTACCCGTGCATGACATTGCCGTGTACGGGGAAAAGGAGATCCTGGGGGTTGAGCCAACGCCAGGTGATTGGACCTTTTAAGGTCTCTCGGCAGAGGTAACACACCCCTTTGGCCCCGGGTTCACGTAGACGGCATCCCTGGGCTAACCACCCAAGGAAAATTGGCGGTTGCCTTTTCCTATCTCTCTCTACTCACATCTCCGTCTTTCTCCCCCCTGTTAGCCTTTATCGTCCTCTCCTGCTAGTTACTTCCAATTTTCTTGGCGCGCAAGGGCGTGTGGCTATCCAACCAAAGATAAACCATATTGAGGTATAGTAACCGCGTATTGCTGGCGTTGCGCGGACTTGTCCCCTTGTTGGGCTCCGTGGTGGGTTGTAGGCGCCGTTCCCTAAAAATTCACTTTTTTCCATATGATCCTCTACCCCCTTTGTAACCGATCGTGCCACTAAAAGGGTACTCACCAACGCAACTTCACTCCTTTGGCCCAAAAACAGGGAAACTTTCCCGAAATTTTGCGAACAATCATCTACAGAAGCCAGAGCAATCTCCCCCATTCTTGTGGCCAAGTGCCTGAAAGACACCATTGGAACGGGTTATAAGGCCACAAAGTTGGGAATTGGAGATTTCCTCCTCGAACTAAAAGACAAGGAACAGTACAATAAACTCTCACACCTCGTAGCCTTTCTTAACATCCCCGTCTATGTGAGTGATCATCGTACCATGAATACAGTGAAGGGCGTAGTATCGAATGAAGATTTGATGACCCTGAATGAAGAAGTCAATGATGGATGGAAGGACCAAGGTGTAACACATGTCCAGCACATCACAATCAGACGAAACAATGAAATAGCAACAAACACTTGATACTCAACTTCAGCTCAACTACTCCATGTCCGACCGTCATAGGCGTGCGCAGGGGGGGGGGGGGGCAAGGGGGCGAGAAGGGGGGGCGCAAAGTCAGCCCTATACATTGTAGGGGGGCGAGAAGAGGGGCGCAAAGGCAGCCGCATACATTGACATAATAGGGAGGGGGGCACTGCGACGAACCTTCGCCCCCCCTGAAGGGGAACCCTGCGCACGCCTATGCCGACCGTTCATTCCAAACCCAAGGCGTTGTTTCAAATGCCACGCATCCCGGAGCCATCCTGGGCCATGCATCCTGGAGCTGCCGAGGGCAGCCGACGGGTGCCAAGTGCGGCACAACCGGTCACAGTGCTGATGACTGCAGTCATGATGAGGTCCTTTGTGCAAACTGCGACGGTAGTCACCCCGCATACTCCAGAGCGTGCCCAGCCTGAACGAAAAAAAAAAGAAATTATTACTATCAAAGTTAAGGAAAATATCGCTTTAAGGCAAGCAAAACAAACAATCTCGTCATCATTCGCACTAAAAACACCTTTCGCCGAAGTGGTGGAACGAGGAGCGGCACCGCAATCGCAGGTGCCCAACCACACCTTGCGTGCCGAGGCTAACGTCACTAGCCCCTACGGTGGGAGCAGCCAGCGCTGCCCTGCCCACATTCAACCTGTCCACACTAGTGGCCTCCACAAGATCTGGCAGCAGCCACGGAAATCACGAGGCCAAGGGGGTCTTATCCACCTCCAGCTCGGTGGGTCTAAGACTTCGCCAACCGAGGCAAAGTCTGAGCGACGCAGAGATTGCTCTGTGGAGCGGGCGTCCAGTGCCTCGCAAGAAGCTATGGACACCAGTTCAAGCCGAACGCCATAGGAAGCGCCGAAGGAGCGGCAAGCTTTTCTGAACCGCTGCAGGAAGGACAAAACACTAATTACACCATTTAACGCTAACGGTACGCAGAGCTCGGAGGTACTTCAGTATGTGTAGTATCACCCGCGAGATTGCGCGAAGCGCGAGCTTTAAAGCAACGCTCATACATTTTCCTTCAGACGCGCACTAGAAAGTGGCCCATTTCGGTACCCACTGACGATGTGGAACGCCGAGTAAACGATGCGTCGAACGCCACCGCGTTGCAGGAGACGCGGAGGGGTCACTCCACGCGCCGCAGTTTTAAAGAAGTCACAGTTTCGCCGCAAAGCCGAAGCATTGCATGCGATAGTAACAAATTACAATGTCCCCAGAAGAACACCAAGCAGCTCGATCCTTGCAGCACGCCCATCAACCGCAAACGACTCACGAAGAGAACACGCACAGGATGACCATAAACTAACAACAGCTGGACAATTGTAGCGCGCTGCGCTGCTCAAACACAACGAAGGACGCTCGAAAAGAACGCACATGTATACACAGGACGAGCGCGAAATAATAACAGTCACAGTTGTTTATTCGTGTTCGAGCGGCGCGCCCCAACCCAACGCTCTTACATATTTTTGTACTGCGGCGCGTGGAGTGGCCCCTCCGCGTCTCCTGCCGCGCGGTGGTGTTCGACGCATTGTTTACCGGGCGTTCCACATCCCGTGTGGGTACAGAAATGTGCCACTTTTAAGTGCGCGACTCAAGGGCTGTTTTCAAACAGAAGCAAAATCTATCATTCCTTTAAAGCGCACCCTGCGGGCAATCAGAAAAAAATCACAGCATATCCACGGAGTGAATGATGATGAGTGGGCGAAGCTGCGGAGGTTCATCGGTAAACCGTGAATCTTCCGTGAATTCTGCCCAGTACATCATCACCGACGTGAGATCGGGCGCGTTTATACTGTCGGGCCGATAGGCCCTTATCTGCAGCACGCACGTTGGAAGCAGGGGGAGGAGAACACACGCGCATTGCCCATGCGCGTGACGAGCGGCAGCGGCGGAAAGCCACAGGGGGCGTGAAGATGGCTGGCGGATAAGAAGGGAGGCGAGACAAGCCCCAGGGCTTTTTGGTGGGCGGCAGGACGATGGGATGCGGCGACGGTCGCGCTAGGCGCGACGGTTTCGTCCGTGAGTGCTGCAGAGCAGAGGCCACGCCGGTTTGGGACGTCCGCTAATAGGAGTCGTTGGCTCGTCTTCTACTGCGAGTTGCGCGTGAGTTTGCTTTCCTGCCGTTATGTTTCGCGCGTAGGTTCAATTTGACCGCCAGTCTGCGGGGACTGTTCGTTCCGGGCTTTTGGCTCTCCTGTATACGTTAGTGCCGTGTTGTGCCGGTCTGGAAGGCCGGTGGTGATTCTTTTGAGTCGTGAATTAAAACGGTTCTTGTTCCCAGCGTTGCTGGCTTGTGTCGTGCGAATTACGGCTCACTGACCCCCCTGAGCGGAGGCGGGGCCTTCAATACTAAAGGTTCGATGAGTTATGACGACTTGCAGAGCACTTTAATTTTACATGTACGCTGTGAATTTTCATTGTTTAGAAAACCATTGCTTAGAAAACATCTGGCGTCTTTCGTTAAGCAGCTGGCGTCTTTTCGTTTTGCTTTAGAAACATCTGGCGTTCTTTCGTTTTGCTTTTACAAAACATCTGGCGTCTTTTGTTGGTTTATTTCATCAATCAACGGCGTTTTGAACAAAATTTTTATTGTTTAATCACGCACAGGAGAAATCTCACCAGGCACTACCTTGGAGGTAAAGAATGGCTGCTAATGGGAATGAGAGACAGAAGAAGTCGGCTTTTAGCTAACGCTGCGAATTTTTTATTGTTCAACAACGCACAGGAAAAATCTCCCACCGGCACCACCTTGCAGGTCAAAGCGTAAGACTGGTTACATACTACGCTACGAGGGACGAACGGGTGCCGCTATAAGGAGCTTCGCCCCTAAAAATCTAAGAGCATTGGGTTGTAGCGCGCTGCTCAAACACAAAGTAACAACCGTAACAGTTAGTTCGCGCTCGTCCTGTATGTACCTGCGCGTTCTTTTCGAGTGCCCTTACTTGTGGTTGAGGAGTGCGCTGGAAGTGTCGAGCTGTGACCGTTGTTAGTTCACGGTCATCCTGTTTGTGTTCTTTAGCCAGTCCTTTGAGCTCGTGCGGCGCGTCGCAATTATCGAGCTGCTTGCCGTTCTTCGTGTGACATTCTAATTTGTTGCCATCGCATTCATTTCTTTGCCGTTGCGGCGAAACTGTCACTTTCTTTTGCAGTGTCCTGTAGCTAAGACAAAGTTCTGGAAAGGTATTGATCAGCTATCGATTTGCCTTGTACTGTGTATTTATGTGCTTACCTGAGCAATGATAAGTAACCTTCACAAATGTATTGGTTATTGATAGATTATCGATTAGCTATCGACTAGTTATTGAATGGCCTATACTAAACTTTACCATGCATGTCTAGGCATTTGTAAGCAATTTCAAGAAATATTTACGCACTGATCAATTATCAACTGGCTATCGATTTGAATCTTTCATTCTCTCTCCTTCTGTCTTTCTATCGCTTTCTCTTTTTCTTTACCTTTTTTTCTGTTTATTTCTCGCTTCTCTTTCCCACCCCCTTGGTATTCTATGCCAAACAAAGCTATGTTATGTCTTGCTAGCGTGCTGGGACAAACGAGTGGTTACGATGCTCGCATTCTAATCGAGGTTGCGCGTTTTCGGATCCCGCCTCGTGAAAAATATCGTTTTGCGAAGAATTGATTTCTTGCTTTCTATTATTTTTTTATTTTTTCGGCCTTTCTTTATTTCTCTCACTATGTCTCTCTCTATTCGTTCTCGCGGCCATCAGAGTTATTGCATCTCACGCCGGACAAATCGGTGCAGGTGTTCAGGAAGCGAAGGAGAAGATGAGGAACAGGACGTACGTAGAGCGTGCCGGCTCATGACGAAGTTAATTTTCGGTTGCTGGAATACTATCCACGGCTGGCATAAACAGCTACGCTGTTAAAATGCGCATGTGATGGCGCACCTAAAGAGAGAGGGAAAACTTTTCTTTGTACAATTATGAGCGATCTTCCTCGTAGGGTGGAGCCTTTAGTTCAGGGCTCGCGCCACACCACGTGCCCGCTGGATCAGCCGACGCTGCTTCCGCGGCACCTTCGAAAGCCTCATTTTGATTGGCTTGCCCACGGCAATTTTTTTTTTGCTTAAATGGACCCTGAAACGGTTTTGACGATTTTGTGCGAACACATTGCGTAGGTAGAGCAAGTCTTAAGGATCATTTACAGACCGATTTAAGCTCTGTGCATCAACTGTGTAATTTATTACAAGGCTTTGAAGCTGCGAATCGCCACCCATCACAGCGGCTCAGCGAACAGCGTTTTCGAACCGCCCACTTCCAGTACGCGTCTTCTTGGAAGTGCGACGTCACGCAGGCGGCTTACCTGATTGGATATGTCCAGTCGACGTCACTACACCTCCTGTGGGCAGCGAGCGTCGTCTGCCTGTGTTACAACGGGCTCCGTGTTGACGTGAGCTGGCGAGTGTTTACTAGAGGTTTGTTTTGTTGGGCACAATGAAATGCCCTAGCTGTGTTGTGTGCCACATATCTAGCAATTGTAGCTGCGGCAACGTGCAGTGTTTGTGAGGCATCTGGCGAGCGGAATCTCTCGAGCGCGTCGCTGCAATGAGCGTCGCGCTCGCGCTATTCGTTCAACGCCACGATCCACGTGTCTGCGGCTGCAACTTCACCCCTGAAGACACAACCACATTGCCCGAGTTTACAATTATCGGCGATCGTTACCGAATGCTTCTTGTTTGTCCGCATGTTCTTGCATGTTGTAGCCGCGCAGAAGAATAAAATGAGATCGGCTCGTAGTGTGGCGGCACCTGTCGGAGCAGATATCAACCACTCTGCGAGCTTCGTCTTTTTTGCCAAACGGCGTGCTGCGGGGCACAATGGGCCACCGAGATTGCGCGCAATATCGCTGGATGAAGCTCAAACCCTCGAGTGCGCTCATGAGCTGCGATTGCCGGTGATGCCAGCGTGTCTGTGAGTTGAGGGTGCAAGGCAGTGGTGAGGAGGAGTGTATAGATATAATTGTCCGTAGCGGCCTTGGTACACGGTGCGTCGCTTAATTTCTGGTGCGAATGATTTGGGGATGTTCTTGCCTAAACGCCGACAAAACTTCAAAAAAAAACCGTTTCAGCGTCTCTTTAAGATGCCGCTTAATATGTTACAAATGTTACGAAGGCAAGACTGTGGGCCTCTTTCTGATGTCCTCATCACTACGCCTCTCGTGCATGCCTCACCGGACTGAATAAAACCCCTGAAAGAATGTCCCTACTGTTGAAAATAAATGAAAACGACCGCCGCATGTGGGGCATACGTATCGTCATCATGGGATTAGTGTGTTCCATTAAACGGGAAGAACACTGGGCAGTCATGGCGGTCGGTCTAATTTCTTTAAATATGGTGCCGTGAAACCCGCGACCACGACTCCGGCTGGAACTGAGACCGCTAGGAGCGCCCATGGACTGAAGTAACTGCATGGGTCGTCTGGAGGTTCGCGAGACGGGAGCCCTCACGTCTACTTTGGCTTCGAAGTGACTCGCCCTTCACGACGACAGCCCCTTGTTCTCAAGGCGTCGTCTGGAGGTTCGCGAGCCGGGATCCCTCACGTCTACTTTGGCTGCGTACTGACTCGCCCTAGATAGTCCATGGAGGACAGCAACGTACATCTTGAGAGCCCAGCCACATGACTGTAGACGTCGTCTGGAGGCTCGTGAGACGGGAATCCTCACGTCTACTTCGGCTCCGTACTGACTCGCCCTTCACCTCGACGGCCTCAGGTTTGGAAGGCTTGGACGTGCACATAGAGAGGAACATCTCGGCGGCCCTGCACTCCGCCCAGTGAAAGGTATACACGCCCATCACAAGATTTTCTCATCGATGAGAACGTCGAGACGTGCGAGGCCAGGGCGACGAATTTCTGTCCCGACACCCGTGCTGTAGGCCCAGTCTTGGAAGCAGCATGAACGTGAAACGCAGGTGCAAACTACCATAACGAAGGGGGCCTCGATACTCAAGACCCTATGGTATTTAATATGCTGAATCCTGATCACGCAGCATTGGCCCTTGAAACTGTGCACCTGCCTGCCTTATGAAACTTCACTATAGCGGTCTATAGAAGACACGCGAGGTGAGAATGCCGAGTTCCTTTGGTTGCCCAGGAGGCTTTCAGACCGAAAGGGGAAGCGAAAGCTGGACAGCGCCAGCAGACGCATCAGGAAATGCTCTGCCAAATGCAGCAACGTTAGTGACCACCTGAACACCTAACTACTGAACTCGATGCAAGCCAGTTGGTGAAGTTTCGAAGGGCTGAAGGACAATACTCGTCTTTCGTTTCAGCGTGTTCATTCGGCGGTGGCGGGAATGTGTTGAAAATAGAAGAAAACGACCGCCGCATCTGGGACATATGTATCATCATCATGGGATTAGAGTGTTCCATTAAAGGGGAAGATAACGGGGCAGTCATGGCGGTCGGTCTAATTTCTTCAAACCTAGTGCAAGGGAGCGTATCCAAGACGCTCGACGTGTTTTCACAACGCTGAGTGAGTGTAATGGAGCTGCCGTCTTTCTATTCACACTGACTGTCACGATTGGCACGAGCCAATTTCTCGTGGAAGTATATTGCTGAGATCGCTTAAATAATAATTATTCAATACCATCGCCACGCCCACTTCTTGATTTATTTTGATGCATTCGGGTTTGACCAGCAATGACGGCCAGCAACGCTCCACGCTGACCGCGCGGCAGTGTTCGAGAAGCTTCGCGAATGTAGTAGATCACATTGTTAAGATTGCGCGCAAGCCGCGAACAGCCTAGATTATTCTAGAGCTTGCGCGACCACCAGTGATAAAACTGGAAAGTTTGATGCGTGATGCATAAAGACGGCGCGCCACAGCCATGATCTGTTTTTCGACGGCCAAGGCCGCTATCAGTGTACAGTGTCTATCGCTGTAATTTGACTTTTCGTTTACCGGCCACAAGTCGGCCGAATAAGGAGTTTTTTCTTATACACGCCGCCTGCTGCCTTCGTCCCTGTCACGACCCCGTGACAATAATATTAATAAATAATTAAGGAATTATTAATTTGATAACGGGGTCGTACATATTACAAGAAAAACAAGGGGCGATGGTTTCATAATCTTCGGATTCATCCTACTGCACCACTTATCATCTTCAACTTCTCAGCCAGTCTTCAGCAACTGAAACACCTGCCCTAATATCATTAAAATCAATATCTCAAAGTTTGTCTTGTAAAGATATCGAAGTACCAAACTGCACCAGATCTTGTGATTAATGACTGCCTTTTTAGGATATTTGCTCGAACAAGTTGAAACACGAAGGTTTTTAAATGCGAAGCATTTCTTAGCGGACCTCAGGCACTTTGGGCGTTTCTATCTACGTATCTATCTATCTATCTAACCGCCTACGTCTGGGCACTCTTCTGGTCGCCTCCATAGGTTGTAATATACCAAAATTCGCACAGCATAGGATGAATGTATGACGGACACGATTCACTGGTCGTGACATCAATTACGCAAAATACCTGTCGCGTACGTCACGAAACCCTTTCTCTCAGTCACGTGTGGCACATACCCGCAACCAGAGTTCATGTTTGCGGGTATGTGACAAGGTGATACCAGAGTCCCAATCAACGCGGTAACCGCGAACATACACATTGACACGGAAAGAAAGTGATAATAATAGTAATTGTTGGGGTTCGACATCCGAAAACCATGATATGATCATGAGAGACGCCTTAGTGAAGGGCTCCGGAAGACGCTGGAAGACGCTGGGCTACCATCCACTCGTCCACGTGGTCCGCAACGTCGATCACGTGAATTACGCGAAAACAGGGGTCAATGCATCCTGCAATAACCCTGCCGAGAGGACCATGTCCCTCATGATTACCGAGAACTTCAGCATTGATTTATCTAAACCCAACAACGCCTGGTTCTTAGACGGCATGAAAGTCGGCTTGCATATGGACAGGGCATCACAAGACCTCAGTACCACGTCCAGGACAGGAGGCATCATATATCATTTCTTCGTAGGATCCATCCGCGGTTTCCACCATCTCTACTATACCTCGCGTTTGACTACACTTAGACCGTTCATAGCCGCGATCACTAACGGATTCGATAACAAGTCCTGTCCAGCTGCTGGTGCTTCCTGATCATGATGATGATGACCTTATTCAAGAACTCTCAAGAACTCCTTCCATACATGCACACGGGTTCGTGAAACGCGCGTGCGTTCTCCGTCGTAACGGACAAGTATAAGCCTGGCAACTGTAACGCAACTGTAGCAACTGCAACTGTGACTGTAACGTACGTGCAGTGCGCCTGCTCATGCCACTCGGCTATGTATATATCTAAAGAAATTTTTCTCAGTCAAGCTTAGTTGCGAGTAGCGCCCGTCCTGCGCATCTGTGTTCCGTCATTGTCCTATCGAATTGGCGCTATCCAGTATTGAAGAACATAAGCACTACTTATCAGCTTACTGCGTCTGCTGTCGGTAACACCTATGTTGCTGTTGGCATCGTTAAGCAACTGTAAACAGCTGGTTATATAACACATGTGCGACTGTTCAAAATATGTGTGTGCGTATATCATTTGCATATTTCTCTAGCGTCATTCCGTAACGTTTCGCTGAATGTGAAAAAGTGCGACACCGTCACATTCCTGCGCATGTTTCGCATAACATCGATTCCCACGGTACGTGTGAACTGCCGAATTTGTTCCAGTATATCGAGCGTGCTGTATTGAATTCGCAACCTGGCGTTGCGTGCGTGTGTACGGATGTGTCTTCCACATTTGTGTTCGTGCCTATGGGGTAGTATAAATCATTTCAATATGTAATTATTCTGCTAAAGTAGGGTAGCGACGCGCTTACGTCTGCTCTCCTTCACGTGTCGTTGACACTTATTAAATATATTTAATTAACCATCTGCAACGGACACTCTTATTCTAAACGCGTGTGAGGTCCGCCTCTTGCTGTAATCCGTCGCTCGGTGCAAGGAAAAATGAAGAAATGCTTACTTTTTCTGGCACCTAGTAAGACACTTTGCTAAGAGATGCAATTATTTCCCGGAAAGGTTATTCATGCATCATCGCCGTCGCCTTTTATACAAATATCAAGACGTAGTTAGCGGGAAGCCGCATGATTAAGTTGAGAAACTGTGGCGGTAGAACAAGATAAGGATGAAGAATAGTGTTTCTAACTCAGCGGCTCCATTTGCAATCTCCGTGTGCCATTAGCGTTTACCGAACCTTAGAGAGGCCTATTAAGGAGAGCTGCACGCAGCGGTCCGATAGTAGAGTGCGTAGTACTGTAAAGCATTCGCACTTTGTTCTAAACACATTCTTAGTGGCCGAGCACTCTTAAGTGTAAGGACAGTTGCATACAGACATCGTGTAGTACCTAATAGGATGCTGTAAAAGTTTGACCAAGAGATGGGCAAAGCGGCTCACTTCAGTGAGTGGCTCCGAAAGGCTCTGCTCACTTAAGTGAACCGGCTCAGTTTAACGGCTCACCGGGTCACGGCTCACTTGATACTAGAAGGGCCAGGAGGCATAGGGAGGACACTGACCTCTCCCTTTCTCCTCCTCCTGGAATTTAGAATACTTTTTCTATGCATGCAGTTTGATAGAAACGGTGCCTGCGCTGATCGCTGCTGAATGCCTCCCCTTCCCCCATGCACCCCTCTGCGAATAGGTCTGCAGACGCACTTGAGCGCCACGTGCTTCCGCGAGCCTCGACAAGCCAATCTGTTACACAACCCGTCTCGCGTTTCGGGGTCTGAAGCCCGGACACGTTCATGGCCGATTCTGCGGGGACCAGCAGATTGACACGCCATCTGGAAGCAGTGATACAAAACACAAGACAGCGTGACGCCGCTCTGCGTACTCTTCTCGCAAGTTGCACAACACCGCCCAATGCTCGCGTTGTTACATGCATTTTATTAGATGCGAAGTATCTTAAGGCGGAGCTCAATCCGGTGGTGGTGTGCGGCGTGACCACCCTTACTGCGCATGCGCATACCCTCTCCGCACACCTCCTCTCCACTACCCCTCACCATTCACCCTCTCATCTACACTCTCCCCTTCCCCTCTCCACTTTCCCTCTCCCCTCCCCTCTCCCATACCCCTCTCCACTTCCTCTCTCCCCCCCTTCCCACTCTTCCTCTGAAACGCGGGCTAAACATGCCGAAATTCTCTCCTGCGCAACGCCGCGATGAGCTCGAGCGCATGCGTTTCCCCTCCCGTTCTCTCTCCTCTCCTACGCTGCCCCCTCTCGTCCGCCTGTCGACCGCGTTCCCCGCTCGCCCTGTGAGAATTAACGGCCAGGCTAGATGGAAGATACGACGCGCGTAGCGTCGCTTTTCGCGTTCCACGACGCGAGCTCGGTAGCATGCCCAACGAACGCCAACGGAACGCCATCGTGCAAGTGCTCCGGCTTCGCATCTACTCATGGTCCCCCTTAGCGGGAGATGGTGTACTTTTTATTAGTTTATTATTGGTCAACAGATGACAGGACATTAAGAAAAACCTACGGTTTCGACCAATGGCGTGTTTGGATTTTCGCAACTCGTATAATAGCAGAAAACTGCGGCTGAAGCCCGCAGACAATAGCACCAGATTTGCCTCTAGGCATAGGCGTGCGCAAGGGGGGGGGCTGGCGCAGGGGGCGGCGCCCCCTCCCCTATTCACCTATGAGGGGGGGGCGCAAGGTCAGCGCCCCACATTGACAAAATAGGGAGGGGGCGCTGCGACTCGGGGGGTCGTGGTTTCCATCCCGGGCTCCCGGCCGCGACGGTCGAATTTCGATGGAGGCGAATTCGTAGAGCCCCGTTTACTGTGAGATGTCAGTGCGCGTTTAAAGAACACCAGACGGTCAAAATCTCCGGACCCTTCTACTAGGGCGTCCCTCATAATCATGCCGTGGTTTTGGGACGTAAAGCTCCAGCTTGTAATATTAGTGCGTCATTAGAAAGCTATGGTTCTCTCCACACTGTTACCCGGCCATTTAAGATTGCTTCGTCGTCAACTGTGGTCGATCAAAGGTTACTGCACATTTTCTTTCGAATTTATTCACTTGCTCACATACGCACGGCTAATTATAAATGAGCGGGCTGCAACGCCATGCAGAATGAATGCCAAGTACAATAAAAAACCGCGATACAAAATGAAATGAAATGCAATACAAAATGCCAAGTACTATACAATGAAATACAATACAAAAATGTAGTGAAATGCAAAACAAAATGCAAAGTACAATATTAAACACTTCAACAAAGTTCGAAAGATCCTTGAAGACTTATGGGCAGTGAAAGCACTACATTAAATGGATGTTATGGGTATTAAACAGCGTTTTGCTGACTATGAGAATTCAGACGGCCCCTCTTTTCGGTACAAATTTGGCCTGCATTAGAAAATATACCTTCACAAGGAGCACTTGTCGAGGGTATACATAACTTTTTAAAGCGATCGCATACAAGTTAGGGTATATGAACTTCCTACTTTCCCACCACTCCAGTGGATCTTTACTGCTATTTAAGTACGCCTCCTTGAGATGCTTATCTATCTCAACTACGGCCTGAGCTGTAGGGTCTGCGTTTTCTTTTGCAATCGGCTCAAATTGGCGTCAAACTCATCCCATACTGAGGAGGTCTGAACAGGCGTCTCCTCGCACTCATTGCTTGCTCCAGGCTCCGTACTCTCGATAGCCGGTTTCAACCTAAAAACAAGCGTTTTCTGTGCCCACCTAAACTTCGCGTCGTCCCCAAAGCCCTGCGATTAAAACCGTGGGTCCAAAATTATCGCCTGCGAAATGAACTCGTGTTCTCAGTTACTTAATGCCCGTGTCAGACCGGCTATCAGTTGGTTTGCAAGAATTTCAACGGTCTCAGGGGCGTGTCTTGTAGTTTCAAGATAGTGTCTTAGTTTCCTCGTCATTATTCTGGACAGAACGGTCGCTTTAGACAAGGATACATTTGCTTCAGCAGAAATTTTCTTTGTCACATCAATAAATTTCTGTTCATTCTAGGTAATATAGTTCATCTTTGCAGCCCAGTAACGCTAAAATTGAAACAGCTGGCTCTTTGTTGTTCAGTAGCCTTTCTAGCATGTCAGATGTGGAATTCCACCGAGTGGGAACGCCTTGCTTGAATTTAAGTTGAGGTTCATGAAGGGACGCTTGTATCTCACGAAGGTCTGGGAGTGCCAAACTGCTTTGCTTGAAATACTGGACAATTGAGTTATCTTTATCCAGCATTGCCCAATGGATGCCGAAATGGCATCCGTAACTACCAAACTCATGTTATGCGCAAATAGCCCAAGTGTCTCCTGGCTGCGGCATACACCCAGTCTACACCTACAAGGGCCGTTCAACCCCAAGACCAGGCCACACCGGGCAGCTCACCGGCCTCGGACACTTCCAAACCGACCTGGGTCGACAAGGTCGCATGTAATGGTGAGACTCGCGCGCCCGTGCGCTCAGGATCATTGCCACAGCCCGTAGAAGACAAAATTCAAACTCTCGAACGCGAGAATGCTTTTCTCCGCAAAGAGCGTTCTGACATGAAGGTGCTCCTTCAAACGCCCCAGCCTCGAGAGCAACGCGAGTGAACCTCCCGCTCCCTCAAACCCAGCGCGCGGCGCGAAAAAGCGCGAATGCACCGCACTAGAGGCCGAAGAACCTCTAACGATGTCGAGCATAATAGCACATATGACGGTGCTGCTAGAACAGTTCCGTGCAGACATATTGTCCGAAATCAACCCACTGAAACCTCAAATGACTGAAATAACAGCACGAGTGCAAATCTTCGAAGGCTACTGGTATCAAGAGATGCAGGGCCGGCGAATACGTCATCATTAAACATGGCGACTTCAAACAATCTCACCATTTGGCAATGGAATCGCCTTAGCTTTTCAAAAGGGAAGGACGCCTTACAACAATTACTGCGTTCAAATGCTGAGAACCCTTCTGTCCTCCTCCTTCAGGGGACGATTACCGATAGCCCCTTATTTCGAGGATAGCGTGTAGAGTCAGTCTTTGAGAAGGGTAAACAGGGAATTGCTACTTGTATTGCAAAATCCTTCGTACACCAAGCATGAAGTTCGTCCTGACCTCAAGGTCGAACACATCTTGGTAGAACTCCTTCTCAACGCACACCTCAAACAGTCGGTCTTTTTTCTTAACCCATACAGGTCACCTGCCGACTGCAGAGAATTTTCCATAGCCCCCTTTAAGAAAGCATGCAAGGTAGTGTGGTTTTCAGGAAAGTGTATTTTCGCACAGAAATGTTAAGCAGTGAAATAGACTTCGAATCTGCCCGAAAAAAAGTGATATCAGATGGAATATGCAATTTGCCGAATATTAAACGTATTTTTTGTACTGATGCGATTCAAGTAACAATCCTCATGCTATGAAATTTGATAGAAGACTTCACTCCTAATTAATGAAGGAAGCGCAATGAAATCATTTTTTGTTTTACGGAAGAAAATAATTTTTGATTTTGGCCGTCCGAACGCACCCTGCATTCCTTTCTGTTGCCATTTCGCCGCAAAGCACGTGGTCGCTCTTGCAGCCGACACTCGTCATGGGCTGTGGCAAGATGCGAGATGTATGTCAGCGGCTCTTGAGCTCCTGAGAGTCTTGTAGCCTTGGTGACAAGGCTACAAGACGAATAATGAATTCGCTATACAATGTGAGCTTGCTTGGCGGGCCCATTGGTATGGACGCCGGACATCAGATTACGCTGTATCGCATGTTTAGCATTGTTGCCATGCTCCATTTGAACTATCATTGACGCATCTCCCAGTTCGGCCCACATACACTTTTCCGCATATTAAAGGAATTTCACACAGCACCCCTTCTGCGCATTCGACAAAGTGCGGCCTGTGGATTGTGCCGCAGCCCTGCCGCATCCTTCCCTCCGTGTTGACTATTCTGCGGAGCTTGGACAGCCTGCGCGGTGCACTGAATGTGGCTCACGTGATACCGCTAGGCAACCTTTCTCAGGTTGTGCGAAAGCTTGGGCACATAGAGAGATAATAAAATGAGTGAATGCCATGAAGGTGAACCAGAATAAGGTACCACAGCTACCTTCTGCCTGCCCAGTGCACTGGATTCATGCGTTTGCGAGTGACAGCGCATCTTTTTGAGAATGCTCTCTGCGAAAGAAATGAGGAGCTGGGGATATCCAACGTTGAGCAGTCTTTCAGCTTGAAGCTCTAACGCTTCTGAAAACTCTCCTTGTGTGTGTTTTTAGGGGCGAAGCTCCTTAGGGTGTCGGTCGTTCGCTTCTCTGTAGTATATATGTATGTAGCCAGCTCTACTTTAATGAATTGCTCACTAGATGGCGTTTCATTTATTTCTTAGAGCTCTAGTTTAATGAATTGCTCACTAGATGGCGTTTCATGTATTTCTTAGAGCTGCTGTTCAAAGATGACACATGGCGCTTGTATAATGCGAATGGAGCATGTGATTGGATGCCTGCGATCGTAAAAGGCGCTCGCTCTTGGCGCGCTTCCTCTTTCGCTCGGAGTCGCCGGATGGAGGCAGACATGGCGCTCGCTCTTGGCGCGATTTCTCTTTCACTCGGGAGCGGACACTTTCCCTGCATTTCACCGATCACAAATTGGTGATAATGAGGGCACCACGTAAACCAACCGTACAATAGAAGTTTGAAGTTTAATATATACATGGTATTTCACACTTTTTATATGATGTACTGGGCAAATTTCACGGAAGAGTTTCACGGTTTACCAATGATATCCTCCGGAGCTTCGCCCCACTCATCATCATTCACCCCAAGGATATGCTGTGATTTTTTTTTGTTTGCCGCTGTATTTTTGTCACAATTATGCACCAAAAAGCCCAACTCGCCACATTAAGGCAGCAAGGCACATGAATGCTCAGGTTGTGCATGGCTTGAGAAAAGGAGGCGTGGCTGCTCGCCAGTGGTTCTCGCAAACCTGGTCTTTTTCGCTCAATCGTAATGCGCGGTAATCTGTGGTGCAATCAGTATTGTTAAGGAAAGCGAGAGCATTCCAAGCAAGCGAAAAACCAAACTTCGATTTTATTTTTTTAAATTTTAGCCTGCCCTGTGTCCTTACCATGCTTAAAAAAATTGGCCGCGTATCTCCGTGCTTCGCTGCAAATGTCGTGTAAAGACGATAGAAGAGGCGCTGTTTGAGATATGGACGCCATCTGGCAATACGTCGGGAAACATGAGTGCTGTGTTGCGTGCTGGTAGTCCCGGCGCAGCAGCAGGCGAAGACCGGCGGTGACCAACGCGACCGGCGGGGACGCCAGCCAGCCCGAAAACGCGGTTTGGCGCGAAGCGCTGAAGCAGAGAAACGTCCGCACTCAACGAGTACTCTCCACACACTCTTTTATTTACACGTCGCCTGGGTAAAACAGGAACGCCAGAGCGGCGCCCACAACCGACCGCCTGAAGGCCGCCCACAACGCTGCTTTTTCATTTTTTAAATATTTTTTTTCACCTTCTTGGCGTTCTCAAAACTAAAGTTTTTCAACACCAACCCATGGCATTCGTACAGTGCAACAGAACCGAAACCGAAACACAACAATGAGCTCGTGCGAAGGGCACGGAGGAAGGCAAATTTCAGCGCAGTCGCATTTTCAGCTTTGTTGAAACAGCGCTCACTAGACGACGACGAAGTAAAAGAAGGCACAGGACAAGCGCTGCCTGTCCTGTGCCTTCTTTTACTTCGTCGTCGTCTAGTGAGCGCTGTTTCAACAAAGATGAACGCATACCAACTCGCTCAAGCTTCCATTCTTATGCATTTTCAGCGCAGCTTAAGAAACTAGGGTCCTTAAAATTACGTATGTATGCATTTTCTATTAAAGGAACACGCCTCCTAATACTTACCTAGTGATGTTGCACCTCAGATATGCATGATATTTACTTTTTGATTGACAACGTTCACAAGTATGAACAGCCGTACCAGTTCAAGACGGCTGGCCCTTGGGCAAATGGTTCAACTTTGGCCGAGTGGCTGAATCGAGGGACGTGCCGACAAACAGAAAGACAGACAGAAAGACAGACAGACCAAAATTTCTGCGTGTAAGTTCCCCAAGAAAGACAATCGTCTTTAAAAGTCGGAAATCTGCACTGAAATAACATATTCAAAAAGCGCTTTACAGCAAACATTGACGGACATTATTACGTTGTTGCCATCTCAAGACGCATTTTTAGCAAAGATGAATTTAAAGAAAGCTTGTTCACGGATAATGACGTAATAGCGTTGTCCCAGAATTTTTGTAGGTCAGACGTTAGCGATATACTTGCGTAAAACTCTCACGGTTCCTGAGAGCAATGACTGCGTGTGCGTTTGTTGAGAGGTAGGATATCCCCATGTCGGATTCGGCTCCTATGGCGGTACAGAGACCCCTGTCGCAATTTGCTGTAGACTGCATATTAATTTACATCGGCAACCATTTACAGCCCGCACTTCTCGAAATCATTTGAAAGGCTAGCGTCTGTACGAGCCTTGCTGTTATGGTTTTTAGTAGAGCTCATATAAAATTACATAGTCAACCATTTACGTTCTACCATAGTAGAGTACGCATACTTATCTGAATCGTTTGAAAGGATAACTTCTAAATGATAATTGTGTGCAGGTACAGCTCCATACGCCTCTTATATGATAGGGTGCTCTAAACCATTGAATTAGCGGGCTTCTGCTGCAACTTGCAAGCCACCAGTTGCTGATGCGCAGTCGAACGCTGCGCATGCCTCGTATCTTTCCGTCTTCCTTCTCCCCCACCCCGTTTCCTTTAAGTTAGCGTGCTTCGAATAAACGCACGTCTTTTGCTGGTCGACGCCTGTCCGTTCACTGCGGAGCGGCCTAGCCGCCCGCGTTTGCAACAGTGGCGACGAGAACTTCTCTCACGGATGACCAAGACGACAAAAAGGACCCACGGAGCACCATGAGTCAAGCGCTACCGGAGTTCAACGAAGACAGAGATAAGTGGTCGTCCTACCTTATCAAAGCTGAAGCTTATTACGAAGCGAATGAAATTACTAATGATTCTAAGAAGAGAGCACTGCTGGTAGCCGCACTAGGATCGAAAACAGTCGATATTCTGTGTGGAAGACTTGCGCCAGAGAAGCCGAGCAAGGCAACGTATGAGCAAGTGGTGAACGTGCTGAATGACTATTATGATCCCACTCCGCATGAAATTGCAGAAAGCTTCAGGTTCTTTAACCGATGTCAGCAGGAAGGCGAGTCAGTTCATGCATTCATAGTAGAAATTCGGAAGCTGGCCCAAAACTGCAATTTTGGCACAATGAGGGAAAGGATGTTAAGGGACCGGATAGTGTGCGGAGTGAAATCAAAGAATCTGCAAATGCAGTTTTTGTCGAAAAAAGAATTGACTCTGAAGGAGGCGGAGTTACTGGCGCTGGCAGCAGAAAGCGCAGAACAAGATGCGGAAATTATGGGCACGACGTCAGCAGAGCAAGGAAAGATTCTAAGGTTAAAGCAACAACAGAAGTCGGCAACTCGGAAGTTTGAACGCCACAACAATGAAAAACAGTGCAAATGCTGTGGTAGATCAAGTCACCGCGATACGGCATGCCCGGTTCGCAAGCGCAGGTGCTTCAAATGCGGCCTACAAGGGCATTTGGCACGGATGTGCGAACAGCACAAACCAACGAACCGAACGATGGCCGCGATAGCCCCGGGCACAAGTGGTGAAAGCGATAGTGATGCGTCGCAAATTTGGTCCGTAACCACTGCTAGCACGCTGGTACCACCCATTCAAGAAGTTTTCAAGTGGAATGGCGTGGAAATAAAAATGGACATAGACACTGGCTCTCCAGTCTGTGTGGTACCGAAGAACGTCTACGAAGCCCACCGTCAGCAGTGGCCACAGCTACAGCCATCAAAGATCAAGCTGTCTTGTTATCTTGGGAAGCTTCCAATTCTCGGAGTGCTGCCTCTGCAAGTTTCCTACAAGGCGGCAACCGTTCCGTGCAGTTTAGTGGTGTTCGGCTGCCATGGTCCTAATCTCTGTGGTCGTGACTTGTTACAGAAGCTGAATGCCGAAGGACACTCCCTCTGTCATGTTGCTGCACTCACCCTTCCGAAGAGCACGGACACTACCATCAAAGAAGAGTTCGCAGACCTCTTCACAGAAGGCCTTGGGCTCGTCAAGGGACCACCAGCGCGTCTTCTTCTCCGGGATGGAACATCGCCTAAATTTTGCAAGGCAAGGAAAGTTCCATTTGCATGCGCGAAAAAGTTTCGAACGAGTTAGACAGGTTGGTGGCCGAAGGAATCTTATCACCCGTATCGCACTCTGAATGGGCCACGCCGATAGTCCCGGTGCTAAAAAAGAATGGGGCAGTAAGAATTTGTGGCGATTTTAAAGTCACGTTAAACCCCGCGTGTGATGTAGAACACTATCCGCTGCCCGTGATAGATGACATGTTTGCTAATTTGCGTGGTGGCGAGCAGTTCAGCATCTTAGACTTGAGAGATGCATACAACCAAATACCTTTGGACGAAGATTCCCGTAAATTGGCAGTTATCAACACTCACAAAGGACTTTTCGATACAACCGGCTGCCTTTTGGTATTTCTTCCGCTCCCGCAATTTTCCAGAAAACCATAGAAACCATCTTGCAAGGCCTAACGGGAGTGCAGGCATACCTAGACGACGTTCTCGTGTCCGAGAAGAATGGAGAGCACAGAAACTTAAGATCGGTGTTACAGCGCTTCCGCGAACATGGCATTAAGCTGCGTTTAGACAAGTGCAGTTTCAATGAGCCATCCGTAGTTTATCTTGGCCATCGTATCGATGTGAAGGGTTTACACCCAATCGAGAAAAACGTCGAGGCTATCAGATTAGCTCCGGAGCCGCGGAACGTCAGTGAACTTCGTTCATTCCTAGGCTTGATAACGTTTTACAACAAGTTCATGCCTAACTTGTCTACGATGCTAGCACCATTGTACAAGCTTCTGGAAAAAGCCGCCAAATGGGTTGTGGGGTGCGAAGGAACAAACTGCGTTCAAGAGTGCTAAAGACTCGCTTTGTTCAGCGCCTGTGCTTGCCCATTTCGATCCTGACCGGGAGCTTCTGTTAGAATGCGACGCGTCGCCGTACGGCATTGGTGCCGTTCTCTTCCATCGCATTGACGGTGAGCAGCGGCCTATCGGACTCAGATCCCGAACGTTGACAGCTGCCGAAAAAAACTACTCTCAAATTGAGCGAGAGGCACTCGCACTTGTATTTGGTGTCACAAGGTTTCGAGATTACCTGCTCGGACGAGAATTTGTTCTTGTTACTGATCACCAGCCGCTGCTCGGCTTACTAAGGCCAGATCGTCAAACACCCGCAATGGCCGCGGCAAGAATTCAAAGGTGGGCGCTCCTCCTAGGCGCTTACAAGTATCGCCTGCAATACAAGTCCGGTAAACAGCTCGTAAATGCTGATGCACTGAGTCGGTTGCCTCAACCTTTGCAGCACGAAGTCTGTGCCGAGGAAGACTCGACTGAGTGCGTGCTCCTGCTACACCAGTGGGACGAACCGGCTATTCCAGTGAAGGAACTACAAGCCTCGACGGCAGCGGACGTCACGCTTGCTGCGGTTTACAGGTATGTCGTCGATGGCTGGCCAAGAGGTGCAAGTAGCTACGAGCGAGACCTTTCAGAATACCACAAAAAGCGGCACGAGCTCTCGGTTCATCGGGGGCTGCTGTACCGAGGCCACCGGGTTGTAGTGCCCTCAGTTGTCCGAACGAGGCTTTTGAAATTGCTACATGCTGCCCATCAGGGGGTTTCTACCATGAAAGCAGTTGCGAGGTCAAAGTTCTGGTGGCCCAGGCTAGACGACGACATTCAGAGAGTTGCCTCGAGTTGTAGAAGCTGCGTTCAGGCGTTACCAATGCCACCTGCACAGAAGCCAGTAAGCTGGCCTGAAACGCTTGAGAGATGGTCTAGGCTACACGTCGACTTCGCAGGACCTGTTCAGGGCAAGATGCTGTTGATAGTCGTTGACTCTCACAGTAAATGGTTAGAGGCCATTCCTTTGGGGCAGGCAACATCCCGGAGCACTGTCGATGCGCTGCGCACCCTGTTCAGCCGTTTCGGGCTACCACGCACAGTTGTCTCTGATAACGGTCCGCAATTCGTCGGCCAGGAATTTGTTGAATTTATGCACCGAAATGGCATCATTCACATTCGCACCCCTCCCTACCACCCACAGAGCAACGGTATGGCCGAGCGCGCGGTGCGCACTGTAAAAGACGGGTTGAAGAAGGCGGGTACGACAGACCTTCACAAATCGTTGGCGAGGCTGTTATGTCATTATCGGAACGCGCCGCAAGAATCTGGACTTTCCCCCTCTTAAATGCTTCTGGGTTACAAAGTGCGAACAAGGCTTGATATGTGTTTTCCTCCCAGGGAGCCGCCAGCATCTCGGACGACAGTGGTGGACTGCGAGCAATGGACGATCGCGCCAGGTGATGCCGTGTATGTTCGAAATTACGGTGCCGGTGACAAGTGGACCCCGGGCAAGGTCAAGTCAACGGAGGGCTCAAGAGTGGTGTCTGTAGAGACAGACAATGGTATCGTGCACCGTCACGCAGACCAAGTTCGCAAACGAATGCCAGACAGACCATCCGCTACAATGTCAAACAATGACTCCGAGGGAACTGGTGCACAGCCCAGTGACGGAACTACAACCCTTCAGTCAGCACCGCCGTACGTCGCAGCAGATGTTCAACCCCAGCTACGTCGTTCCACTCGTGAAAGAAAACCCGTGGAGCGTTATGGATTCTAAGAAAAGGGAAATGCTGCAACTTGCAAGCCACCAGTTGCTGATGCGCAGTCGAACGCTGCGCATGTCTCGTATCTTTCCGTCTTCCTTCTCCCCCACCCCGTTTCCTTTAAGTTAGCGTGCTTCGAATAAACGCACGTCTTTTGCTGGTCGACGCCTGTCCGTTCACTGCGGAGCGGCCTAGCCGCCCGCGTTTGCAACAGCTTCCATTCTACTGTGATAGCTACACAAACACGCATAAAGCTCTTCCACGGTAAGGCACAATGTAGGGTACATCATTCAACTAGCTTACTCAAACCACACAATCTAACCCCAAATGACCAATTTGCGCTGAATCATTCCTACAAAAAAACCAGTCCCATACTTGAGTACATATTTTCACAAGCTACAGCCTATAGTGAGGGCTGCGGTATATCAAAATCAACCAATGAATCAATTCATCATATTAATAGAACCACCCAGCATTGCACAGGTCACGCAATTGGCCCACGATTGTCTTGGTTATTAGTGGCACGAGTAGGAAGGGGCACTCTTGTTTTGCAGCGCAAGCTGTGATGAGATCACTACGGCAGTCGATTTTCGCAGCCTCTGCCGGTGTCCGTAACCGCTATCACACGGAATGAGAAAAATATCCAAGATCGAGCAGGATTTGAACCCAGACCTTCTGCGTGGCAGTCGACTATTCTACAACATAGACAAAGCAGTGCTTTAAAGTCCTACGCAAAAAGACCACATACAGGCGTCATGTTCGGATAGGAATCGCGATAACAGATGTAATATAGCGGGTAGAAAATAACAACCAGGCTTCACGCAATATGAATTGCTTAACTCTTTTTCACAAACCACACAATCTAGCTACTATATTAATGAGAACTAACACACAGTAACGCCAAGGAAAGTGTAGGGGGTGTTATCTGTAGTAGTTAGAATGTAAATGTGAAGAAAGTAAAGTGGACGAAAACATAAAGAAAAGGCCAGTAAGGAGGAGCACCTAATCATGATGGGGTGCCAGTCTGGTCTGGCACCGAATCTGTGATGACGAACTCACACAAGCTGTTTTTGCAGGCTGCCTTTTCTTGTGCGTTCTGCTCCGCAGTGCTGGTGTCACGCCCACCAGATTTTGAATTTCCTTTTAGTCCCTGGACAGTTTCCGCGCCACCGTCACCGACGTTGGATCAAGCCAACTACCGAGTCTGGCAACAAGACACAGCTACGCTCTGCACCACTGGCAGCGGATATAAATATCATCCAGACATCGGCGGCTTCGGGAACTTCACCCCATCTGTGATGACGAACTCACACAAGCTGTTTTTGAAAGTCAGTTACCTATCTGGTGCTTCTTGTTTGAGGACCAGCAATTACTTTTTGCTAAAGGTGCTTGCCCTGTAGAACAGCCCGATGTACAGAAGCGAGTACACGCTATTGCTTCTCAGTTGTGCTGTGTGTTGTATATCAATAACGCAGGATCAGAGGGCGGGAGAGAAACTTTATTGAGCTGCTCGTAGTTACAGAGCCTCGAGGAGACTGCCCCGATGGAGGCGGGGTCCTCAAAGAGGAGGAGGGCCGTTCCGTCGCTCTCTTGTTTACAATACATGGCGAGAGCGGCGTCCCGGGGAAACGTGACTCTACATGTCTTGAGTTCACGGCGGCTGCAATAGTACATAGTTCACAGCCGCGCACAGATGTAAACACCGAGAGGCCATGTGGTCTCTCACTATACACACTCACGTTGTTATACACGCACACTTTGCCGTTGCTTATATGTGTGTGGCTTTTTAGTTCCCAACATCTTCCTCCCCCCTAAGACTAAAGGTGTCGTAATTAAGACGTTCAGGAAAACGTCTCGTGCGCGTACTACGCCTGAGAACGTTCCCGTTTCCACTGTCTGTGTTGGGAGGTGATTCCGAGGGCTCCGCGTCTGAACGCGATGGCGTCAAGCCTGGAGCTGACGGCGCCGTGCCGATGGTCTGCGCTTCGTTTCCATTACGCGTCTGTGGGCAGCTTATATCACCAGTGAAATGGGATATCGCCTGGCGCGCTGCGGCTGCGCAAATGGTCTACGTGGCAGAATCTTACTTGCCCCGAAACAAACACTAGATATGCCATGGCGGACCTTCTGTTGACTATCTTTCCGGGAAACCACTTAACGGTTTCACCTCGAACGCTTCTTACGTAAACGAGATCGCCTTTTTCAAACTGTCTTGAGCGACCTCGGTGTTTGTCCGCGCTCTCCTTTATGTGCGTTGTTTTTTCGTTCATTTTTCGGCAAGGTCTGGTTTCAGCATTGACAGCCGCGTGCGCAGTTTCGTTCTTAAGAACAATTCAGCTGGCGTCTGCCCTGTGAATGTATGGGGAGTGGTTCTGTACCCAAACACGAAGTTATCCACTTGTTGTAGTGTTGTTTGCTGGTTTTTCTTTTGGTCACTTACTCCCTTCAGCAGAAGCGACTTCTTCAGCGTTTGTACTGCTCTTTCTGCCGCCCCATTTGATTGTGGGTGGTAAGGAGGAGATAGCGTGTGTTTCACACCGTTTGCTTTTAGAAAGTCCTCAAATTCTTGGGCTCTGAACTGAGGGCCATTGTCTGTAAGAATTTCGCGTGGCAATCCATATGCTGCAAACATAGATCTCACTACTTCGATTGTCTTTTGCGCTGTTGTGGAGTTCATGATTTTTACCTCTAGCCACTTCTAATGGGAGTCCACAGCAAGGAGAAATGATTTGTCATATTTCTCTGCAAAATCTAAGTGTACTCTCTCCCACGCATTCTCACACCATCTCCATGGTTGCAATGGAGTGGCCTGACCGAACGAAGCAACACTCTGGCAAATATCACACTTTCTAGTGATTTCCTCAATACTGCGATCAATAGCAGGCCACCAGACCATTGATCTAGCGATTGCCTTGATCTTAGTGATACCGATGTGCTGTTCGTGCAGCAATCCAAGAACGTCACTTTGAAGTGAACCGGGAATCACAACTCTGTTATTCCACACTAAACAACCCATGTGCACACTCATTTCTAACTTCTTTACAAAGTACGGCTTTAGCTCGTCAGAAACTTTGTTTGGCCAACCGCTCCATGTGAATTCACGTACAACGCGGAGTACTTCATCTCTGGCTGTCTCTAGCTCAACCTCTTTAACTGTGACAGCAAGGTCTCGTATCGGTGCAAAATAAAAAAGTGCTTTCAGACTCTTCAGTAGTTTCAGGTAGGGGGAGCCTCGACAAACCATCAGCATTGCCAATCGTACGTCCTGCCTTATACGTGACCTGGTAACGGTAATTTGACAGTACGTGTAACCAACGGTGCACTCGCGCAGCAGCCACAGAGCTTGCTGGACGCTTAGGGTCAAAAAGAGCAGTCACTGGCTGGTGATCCGTGAAAATTTCGAACTTGCAACCATACAAGTACTTGTGAAATTTCTTGATTCCAAAAATATTGGCAAGTCCCTCTTTCTTTTGGGTCATTGATAGTTTGGGTCATTGATAGAGACGCAAAGGCAACAGGTTTTTCATGACCATCAACCACATGAGACAGCACTGCCCCTAAGCCGTATGCAGACGCATCACATGTCAGACGCAAATCTTTTCTGACATCATAAATCTGCAATAGCTGGTTATTACACAGCAATTCTTTGCATTCTCTGAAACACTTGTCACACTGACTTGACCATTTTCATGCACTTTCCTTGCGTAGCAAGTTGTCTAATGGCTCAAGCAGAGTTGCCAGATTTGGCATGAACTTCGCATAGAATTTAACGAGGCCAAGAAATGCTTTGAGCTGTGTAACATCCTTTGGCTGGGGAGCAAGCATGACAGCTTCCACCTTGTCTGGTGCTGGGTGCAACCCATTCTTGTCAATTACGTTTCCCAGATAGCGCACTTTACTTTGAAAGGACAAGCATTTTTCTGAATTACCGTGGATTCCATGATCCTGTAGCTTC
The DNA here is from genome assembly GCF_013339695.2 of Rhipicephalus sanguineus. Lineage (NCBI taxonomy): Eukaryota > Metazoa > Arthropoda > Arachnida > Ixodida > Ixodidae > Rhipicephalus > Rhipicephalus sanguineus. The sequence continues at coordinate 104,204,278 of NC_051185.1, read as the reverse complement.
TTAAGCACTCTTTCGGTTCTTTCGTAGCGCTCTTATCTTTTCCTGAAATAAGTACATCATCTATGTAGCATGCAGTGCCAGGAATTCCTCGTAAAATCTGGTCCATTACTGCTTGGAACATCGCCGGAGCGAATATAAATTTTGCTTTTTGGTTGTGACAGAAAAAATAGAAAAGGGGGCGGCGTTCTTATAGCCACAAGTAAACAAATATCCGCTGTTCCTCTCACGTTTCCTACTTTCCTTGAATATGTTCATGTATAGGGTGCAAATTGGGCATTACCGATGTTATTATTGGTGCTTTTTATCGACCACCCGATACGTGTAGTGGATTTTTTGTGAATATCGCCGAATACTTAGTGACTTCCATGTTCGCTTTTCTAACGCTATGTTCTTCGTCTTTGCCGACTTCAATTTTCCGAACATTGATTGGGCCACTCTTTCTGTTAATTCTTGTGACAATGAAGCCCGTGCATTTTTTGCGTCCTGCTTGGATTTTTCTCTTTCGCAACTAATTCTTAGTCCTTCCAGTCGCACCACTACAGTGGCAAATATCCTTGATCTCGTCCTAACAAACAACCCAGATGTTTTTACTAATATGCTGCATTTTAATGGTTTATCTGATCATGACATTATTACCGGACGCATCACGCATCCGTTCAGCAAAAAGAAAACAACCAATAAGAAAATTCGCTGTTATAGCCGCGCTAATTTTGAGATGATTAACACAAAACTGCAAATCTTCTCTGACGACTTCCTTGCTCATTATTCATCTCGCTCAATTGAACAAAATCGGCTGTCACTTAAAACTACATTGACTAACCTTGTCGAGAAGTATGTGCCAACTATCGCCATCCATCATCATAAAAATTCACTTTGGTTTACACATCTCCTTCGTCGTCTTAATATTAAGAGAAAACGCCTGTACCGCCGAGCAGTTGATACAGGTTTCCCTTTGTAATGGGAGAAGTACCGTGTTTGCTATAAGGAGTATCAGTCCCTGCTTAAACCAAGTCGTCGTAATTTCTTCACTCATTATCTGCCCATTAGGTTAACCAATAATTGTCATAGATTCTGACGAGTAATCAATGCAAGTTTTCATCCTGGCATAGTCCTAACGACTATTGACGGAGAACCAGTCACTGAAACTGAGTGTTCACGACTGCTGAACGATGCCTTTTCATTTGTCTTTATCAATGAAGACATGACTTCTTCACCCACATTACAGTCACTTTTTAACATTTTTATGTCATAAATTATCGTCAATGAATCCGGCATTTATGCCTTGTAGAATTACCTCAAAAGTACTACCAGATCTGATGACCTCGGTTTCAACAAGATGCTTAAAAATGCTTCTCTAATCCTTTTTTCAGTGTTATCAGCCTTGTTCTCACAGCCATTGTCATGTGGTATTGTTCTTCACGACTGGCGAATAGCTAAAGTAATCCCTATTTTCAAATCAGGCGACCGCTCCGTTCCACTCAACTATCGTCCTATCTCATTCACTAGTAACATATGTAAACTTCTCGAGCACGTCATACATACTCAAGTAATAAGTTACCTAGAAGATAATGTAATAATTTTTAAATATCAGCACGATTTTCGCAAGGGTTACTCATGTGATAGACAACTCGCCGGATTTACTCACGCTTTCTTTTCAGCAGTTGACGCAGGCTTTCAAGTGGACGCAGTGTTTCTCGATTACTCTGAGGCTTTCGATCGCGTTCCTCATCACCGGCTTCTAACCAAATTAATGTACCTCGATATTCATCTTAATGTTATTGCCTGGATTAAAGAGTTTCGTTCCAATAGACAACAATGCACCTGTGCTAATGGCTCTAACTCTTCTTTGTTCCCGTAGCCTGTGGAGTCCCTCAAGGCAGCGTTCTTGATCCCCTAAGTTTCTTAATTTTTAATAATGATCTGCCGAAACGTGTTTCCTCTAAAATTCGAATATTCGGAGATGATTGTGTTATATATATAGAAAAAATTACTTATGATGCTGGCCACCTTGCCCTCCAAACTGACCTTGAGGAAGTGGCAACTTGGTGCTCCTCATGGCTAATGTCCCTAAATGCGTCTAGAACAAAGATAATGTCATTCACTAACCATTCCACTCGCCTTCCTACAAACTACGTACTCAATAATACTAGCATTGAATTTACATCAACCTTTAAGTACCTTGGTGTCCATCTTCAGTCTGATTTACCTTGTGATTACCATATTAACACTGTATTAGCATCAGCTAACCGAGCATTCGGTCTTCTCAAGCGTAATCTCAAGCATGCCCCATGCAAAGAAACTATCGATCAGCCAAGGAACCACACAGACAGCCCTTCATCGTTCCAACTTCTTCTACTGCAGTGCTCGCCTGCACGCGTTTATTCCTTTTCTTTAACATACTCCCGCCCCCCAGTAGTGTCGCTCAATTCGAGCTTGTACAATTGCTGTACTGGCTTTCTTAAAAACTTTCCGTCTTGGGCGTTCACCCTGCAAGCTCGCATTATGCCATCTTGACCCGGGTAAACGTCTGTGACTCGCCCAAGGGGCCGAACACCTCAAGAAATGCCAGGCTCTTCGATGATTACCACATCATCTACTCGGAGACAGCTGCTGGGAAGTGCAGGGTACAGGTGAAGTGCCCGCAGTTCTAGCAAATACTTTTTTTCCATCGCAGCCACAGGTGATCTATCAGCTTCTGTCTGTGTCTCAACTTCTTGCTGATGTCACTTCGAGTAGTCTGAGCACTTATAGCATCGTAGCTCATTGTTGGGCCGCTCTGGAGAAGCTAACAAGGAACGTCCAACAAGAAAATGCGCCGGACATATCGGAGAAGGCTCTTTGGCGTCCGTATACATGTAGGTCAATGGTCTTGAGTTAACAACTGCTTCAACCTCCAGTAGCATCGTCTCGGTTTGTTCGCTGGTGAGTTTGCTCTTTCCCATCACCTTGCGCAACGATGACTTCACTGTTCGGACAAGCCTCTCCCACCAACCACTCCACCAAGGTGCACCCGGTACGATAAACTTCCATTAGATGCGATGGGTCAGTAGGAGAGACACCAACGGAGAGCTCTTCATGACATTCCAGATGTTCCTGAGGTCCCGTGATGCTCTCTTAAAGGCAAGAGCGTTGTCGGAGTACAGTGCTGCTGGTACCCCTCTGCGAGCCAGAAACCGGCGGAACGCTAGTAAGAAAGCCCTTGTCGAGATCGCACTCGTCAGTTCAAGGTGTACTGCTCTCGTGTACTGTGAGAGCCAGGGCCGTAAAGTGAAGAAGTTTAAAGGGGAGGGGTGGAGAAGAGGCTTGAACAAGATGAACAAGATGACAGTTGACCTTCCCATTTGAAAGGAAACTTTTGTCATGTTTCATATAGAGGCCTTTTCTGAAGGGAATTAGGAGTCAGGATTGGAGAAACATCGATACCGTTCTACAGAATGACCGAAATCTCGAAACGAATTCTGAAATATCGAGTTTTTGTTAATAATATTAATATCTGAGGTCTAACGTCCCAAAACCACCATATGATTACGAGTGACTCTGTAGTGGAGAGCTCCGGAAATGTGGACCATCTGGTGTTCTTTAACGTGCACTGACATTGCACAGTACAGGAGCCTCTTGGAATTTGCCTCCATAGAAATACGACCGCCGCGGCCGGCATCGAACCGAGTTTTTGTTCCACGGCTATGTTTCAACACGTCATGACCACATGTGAACAGGAAAAGAATGCTTGAGAGCAGTCATGCCGATGTAGCTCATGTACATACTTGTTAAGAAAATAAAAACAAATTGGACGAAGACGGTCATATGTGCGGGCCGGGTCGCGTGCTTGAGACCCCTGCTGTACACGATGCGTAAAAAAAAGAGTCGCTGCCAGCGTGGTTGCTGCTGCACACCTGTCCGGTAATTCGCTATTGCGCCAACGGTCTTTTACGGACAAGGTAAATGCCCACAACGGTATTTGCGCCATCGTGCAAACGCCTCTTATTGAAGTTAAGGTGATTTGATGGAACCCCGTTAGCTGGTCAGCAAGCTGAGCAGCGACTCCCATCAATTGCAAAACTTCCAGGCAAGAAATGCTGTCAGCGAAATGCATAAAGACCTGTCCTGTTAAAAAACTAAAAAAAACCCTAATAAGTGTTTTCGGAAGGAAACTAATGTGCTTGGAGCAATAAGGGCAAAATTGTGAGATACTAACAGACATTTATTAATCTTCCTTGTCTTTTAAATTTCTCTTTCTTCTTTCCCCGAACTATTGAGGAATCGAATCTGATACCTCTTCATCATCTTGACTCACCTGATTATTTCATAATTACATTCTCACTATTTCCTAAACAACATTTCAATTTTAGAGCAGTTTGTGTGCCTTCCTTCGTTTCAGATTTTCAATTCCGCCTTGCACGTATATTTCTTATGTTGCACCTGCCCCTCCTGCTTGGGTCATATGGTGTACAGTATGATGTAAATGAATCAATGAAACAAAATTGGTCACAATTAGGACGTTTTCAAGCCGACATCTTGGTGCATAGGCGTTTCCTGCTACATTATATGGACTTATAAGAACAAATTTGCGAATGTATCGAAGTGTCTTAAGATACAATTGGCAAGTATCCTATCGGATACAATTATTGTGGCAGTATCTTGTGTCTGTATCTCAAATATTTCCTGTCTGCGTACCTTGTATCGTATCGCGATACAATTTCAAAGCATCTTTGCCCAGCCCTGCCCACACCTTCTTCACCCGCTGGGCGATCATGAAACAAACTAGCCTCGCAGTTGATACAAGACATGAAAATGAAGCGATCACTTGCTTCCCACAACGACTATCATTTTGTTCTTGGCTGTCTGGAGGTAAAAATGGGCACCCAACAGCTCTTGGAATGCAAAATCAGTGCTCCTCTCCGCCATTATCGTACAAAAACCTGTACGTCCCAAACTATCATAACCTTGCACTGTAAACAGTGGCGGGACAAGCCCGAATGAGTAATGATATGGGGCTTACTTGGCGCCCCCTCAGAAAGTTAAGGTGGCCGACCCCCCCTGCCCCCATCGTGCTCACGTCTATGTATGCGAGCAAACACAGTGTATGTACAGATCACTCAGCGAATGCATTGAGGCACGGAAATAAAAAGGCAGCGTTGAAGCCTGTTAAACTATTTATCTAGAGATTTGAACTGTTTATGTAGAGGCTGTAGTTGGTCAAAATTTCTTGCGCGGTCCATCTCAGAGAAAGAAACTCTCGAGGCGACCCTAATGATTGACTTAGGTGTCGTGTAGTGGCACTCGTACGTCGGTGTTCAGGGGCCCTGGTGTAATCCTTGAGTTAACTAAGCCTCTCGCGCGCTGCCGAAGCGGATCTCAAACGCCACATTGAAAGAAGCGAGTGGTAGAGATATCCAGCGCCAGGTCCAGCAGCGATCCCTGCTGCTGACAATCTTTCAGTGAACGCAATAGATTTATTTCATTAGTTACTCTTACAGTTCATTGCTCTTTATTTGAACGGGAACATGCAACACTTTTCCAGCGTTGTCATAAAAAAGCAGCCGATCGATAGCCAAGGCTTCTGAGAAAACGCGAGCCAGACATTAAGCGCAGCACGCGGCCTGGAATTTACAATTAATTTTCAAAGTGCGCTAGAAATAATTGTTTTCTACAAATAAGGTCACATAGCCAAATGACCAGGCAATACACCCAAATTCATGGCCATTGGCTGATTTGAGCACCATGCGCTGCATAGTTAACAGTTAACGAGGCGGCCGCGGGCAAGGCCAGTGGAACCCTGAGACGTGGGACCCCAGGCATGGACGATCTAACATCCCCCTTTCCATTGAATAAAGTTCCACACGCTCTCTCTCTCACTCTCACATGGCCTCTGTCGGAGCTTGCGTCTGATTTCTCGTACCGTCTGTCACGAAAAACGTCCATCATTAGCAAGTCGTCTGTCTTATTTGTAAGGCAGTTGGTAACCTTTTAGGCATCGTCGTTAGGCTAAAGGGAGACTTTAAGATCTAATAGGTAAATTCCTATTTTATAGTTCAGTGCTTCTTTCGCTGATGTCTTCTCATGACTTTCGAAAATGGTGTCGGTATGAGCCTTAGTCTCCTCGTTTACAAACAAAAGATAGGGAATCTTGTGCTGCTCTTGTCAGTAAAACGAATGACCTCACTTGAGAACCTTCTCAGAGTTGGCTGCGTTCGCAGTAGAAGTGGTGGGATCCTAGGTTCTCCGCCGGCAAGGCAGTTTACTTAAGCGGCCACAAGTTCGAAGGCTGCTGCACAATTCAGTGACAGCTTACCACTCTGAAGTAGTGCAGCTCGTAATACTTTGAATCAGTTTCCTTATTTGTGGTCACGGCGACCGCATTTCTAATACGGCGAAGCGCTATGAACACATGTGTGCTTCAATTTTGCATAGACGTTACAGAAGCCTACTTGGTCGAAACTAACACGTAGTCTACTACGATGATGAGCCTTATATTTATGCCGTGGTTTAGATTCCTCTTAAATCCTTCCAATGAAAGACTCCACTGTTTGGATGGCTTGCGCTCTCCCCTGGAATAGAGAATTGTACGTTGAATTGTCAATCATTTGAGAGGCCAAGCACCTTATGGTCTCGGCTCGTCGGCGTTTGATGTCGTTGACACTGTAAATCAAGTTGTCAAACTAAGGTAAAAAACAAGTGCATAATTAGTCGAAACATGTTCACAATAAATTAACAGGATTGAAACTAATTTAATATAGATGAATAATCAGGATTTATTCGCATTAACACAAATTTGTTAAATTCCGTCTAAAAATTGGTTTCGAATGTCAAGTGTTCTGCCGTAAAGCACACTTCGTAGCACATTACGGTGTCTAACAAGAAGACAATTTACGGCAAGTGTGCCTCTCATTTAAATTATTAAATCTGGTTCAACGCAAGAGATGGCGCCACCGCCTCAGCCCGGGCGCGATTGCTCCTCTCATCGCAACTTCACCGGCGCAAAATCACCGCGCGCCAAGAGGGGCGAGAGAGCGAATGGCGCGCGTTGGCTCCGGAAACGCTCTTTCTGTGATGGACGCTGAACTGTAAGCTCAGAAGGAGCGAGAACGCGTGCTTGCCCGCAAAAGACAACGCCGACTCAGGGCCGATGAAGCTGAAACACCGGCACACACTGCATGCTTCGCCCGTCCGCAGGTTTCACGTTACTGGAGCTGAAACATCGCTTCAAAGGTTTTTTTCTAAAATCTTACCGTGGTATTCAAGAACTAACCTAGCTTCATTTAATAACCTTATCTACCATTTGGTTTTCTTGCTTGTGACGGCTTTTCGTTTCTTGGGGCGACAGTTAGAAGTGTGTTGCTGTCCATATTTAGAATTTCCATTGCCTGTGCTTCCCATGCAGCTAATGACACATTTTGCTTGAATTCGTGGGTGGTTTTCTATCCACTGTAATGGCATTGCAGTCGAAGAAACCCGGGGATATGAGTCGTGTGGAGCGTCGTTGTAAAACTGCTACATTGTCTTCGCTCATTCTAAATCCGGCGATGTTTGTGTAGTCACAGTGTCAGTGCCACGCGCTCCTGAACACCATTACTCCACATGTGTTACACCAGAATTCATGGCATTAGGTGTCTCTAGGTGTTGAAAGTTTTAGCATAAACAATACGCAAGGCATACTTCTCTGTAATCTCGTAAACTTTGTCTAAGAAACAAAAGCGTTCGACTAGCTTCTGGAGTATTGTCAACGACACGTCTTGTGCCAGCTCGCATCATCGCCCCATTTAGTGTTGGCACTTTTCGCGAACATTCAATTTATTCAAGCAAAATGCTAGTGGCACGGCGTTGTGAAATGCGTTACTTCTGTAATTCAACTAAACATTTTTTTTTCTAGCAAAGTTATAGAATCGTGCAGCAAAGCCAACCTGAAAACGAAAGCGCAGTAAATGTGTTTGAAGTGGAATCTTTCACATAGTAGGACCGCAAGGCAGTGCAGTACGTCTCATATTCGGATTTTTTTACGAGAGACGCATGCCTCCTCCCTTTTGTGAATGTATACTGCAGTGTGTTTTTATCTGCGTTCATTCAGCTCTGGCTTCAAATTGAAAACTGGTGCCCTTTCTTTTATCGCAACCAATATTCCTTGTGATTTCTTTTTTGCTCTCATCAGTAAATATTCACGGCCATCTTTATTTTAACTTTTCATGTGCAATTCACCCTATCTGCTTTTCTTTACATTTTATCAAAATTCCTCCAACCTCTCAATGACGCAGTACTTGATTGTGAATTACCCTAATAATTTCCACCATTCAGCAACTATGCTTTTTAAAATATATATTCATAGCCACCTATTTATTTTCGTGCACAATATCAACATCCTTTCTTCCAGCCCGCGATTGCAGAACGAAATAGATTACCCGAATGCATAACTAGTAGTAGCGAGGTGAATAAATTGCTAATTTTAATTTATGACACCATGCCTGCCACCCAGTTAAATCTGGCGTTTGTCTTGTGTACTCATATAATATTGTGTATAGTTAGCAAATGTGGCGATCGTATGATGTATGTATGCGCTACCCACACTTAATATTGGCACATTTCTTATGTATCAGTATAATTCTTTTGTATGCTGCTGCGTAACATCATTAGGTACCGTATATTTGTGCCTAATGTTTTCATCGCATGACGTACGCTCCATACAACGCCAACAAATATCATATATGATCTGTTGTGACGTACTGAGAATTTGGTTTGTGTATTTAAATAAACTGAATAAAATAAGAGAAAAAACAACGCTCGAGAAAAAGCCGCAAACAGTCCAAGTGTGGGTATTCCGCGCCGGCGACGTTACCCAAAGAACACTGTACCCAAAAACCCCGACTTCATGGTGTGTGCGTTTCTTCGTTCTTCGTGACGAAGGGACGCCGGGCGTGCTCAACTGCGGATGCGTCAAATCGACGCAGTGCTCGGTTTTCGGGTCAACGTAACGTGACGAACCAACGAACGTGGCGTCGCCAACGTCTGCTGACGCTGGTTGACGCGAACGCTGCGCTGGACTCTAAAGGGCCGTTTATAAGGAGGCTGGCAAAGCAGAACAAAAAATCACGCATCATAGCAATCTAAGGACGCACGCGATCTGCATAAATGGGACTCATTCCGCCAACGCCACATGACACGAACACATTCTTTGATGGCAACATTAGCGGGGCACCTGCTTTGGTGCGCCTTACAGATAAGACAACGGACGAACACATTTCAGTGTGACGCAATCTCGCGCACTCAACGCCTGAACTGGGCGTGCACAATAGTACGCTCCACGGAGTAACAACGAAGCACACTGCGCAGACGGCGGCAGCCGTTTGGCACATTTCAAATGGCAGTACTGCTCTGCTTACACCTCCCGCCGCAAGGCTAAGAGCAGCAGCACAGCTAAATACGACGTGCACTTGCAGCCAACGTTTCTAGAACCATTGGTTCAAAAAAACGTTGCTAACTGTGTATGGCTACGCGAGCCGTTGTCATCGAGCGGTATAGCAACAACATAATCACGTAATAGCACTTCAGTAACACAGGATAGAGTTCAGTAATCACATAAAGCAGCAAGAGAACTCCCTCTCACCTGATGGACGAACTGTAACAAAGCGCAGTGGTTCAATGGCAGCAGACCGTCGACGAGCAAAAAACGAGGAGCATCAGTTGGTCCAGTACACAAAGAAGAAACTATAGGCCTACGCAGCATGAAATTTGAATCTGTGCATTGAAGCGCGCCGAAAGCAAGGATCGCAACATGTACAAATACAAATATTACTTGAAACAAAATTATTTGCTACCGTTGGCTTGCTTCCTAAAATATAAGCAATTTATTACTTAGTGTAGTCTATTTTTCTAGTTGTTTTTCAAGCACTAAGAGACACGTCATCAATCGTCTGTAAAGCGCCGGATCTAAAAAAGATTGAAATTCTCTGTTTTTTTCAGGTAACATATTTCTGTTAAGCGCAAATAATAGAAATTTTCTGTGTGACCACAGACAATTTTTGTAAAGATATCTGTGCTTTTACACATATTTTTTACGGTGTACGCATGTCATGTAAGGCATGACTTACAACCACCTGTCACTAACGTTCGTCATAGAGATATGTCTTGTCATAACAATTTTGGTATATATACATTTCATTAAACGACTGCGGGCGCCCCGAGACCATGGCATGTAAATTATGTTTTACATGACATGCCTGTCATGAATTGCACGTGATTACCAGTAATTTATGTTCTTCATCCACTCTTGTCACGCCATACCAATTTGGGCATTTTGGGCTAGTTGTGAGCAGCTGGGTCAGCCAGCGAAGCGGCCGCGAGCGCCCCATGAGCGTGCTATGTTCATCATGCAGTACATGGTATGCGTGTCATTATTTTCATGTTATCACCTGTAATGTAAATTGGTCATACAGTTACGTTATGATATGCAAGATTTGGTGTACATCACACTAATGAAACGGTCAGGAAAGCTAAAAGTCGTGGATAGATAGATAGATAGATAGATAGATAGATAGATAGATAGATAGATAGATAGATAGATAGATAGATAGATAGATAGATAGATAGATAGATAGATAGATAGATAGATAGTACGTTCATTGTCGCAGATATTCGCTAAGAAATGCTTCGCATTTAATAAATGCCGCCAGCCGAGTCCGTAAATGCCGCACAGTTCGCATTTCTTTATCGCGTCTGTACGCGTGCGTGCGCGTGTAGACAAGTGAACACTGTCGCTATTTCTTTCTTAATCAGTTAGAGAACAACGGTATCCTCAATTCGGGGCTGCAAAAGCGCCCGCAATGCGTAAAACATGCGTTGTTCCACGTGAAATAAACACCGCGCCGCCGCAACTTCGGCCGCGCTGGACCAAATATGGCAGCGGGCAGGACGATCGCGGTACTTTTCCCGTTCCAGTGACTTTAGTGACGGCAAGGTCGCAGCGACAACACGGTGGTTCGGCGGGAGGTGGAAACAGATGGATCGCGTAGGCCGTAAGGCGGAATGCTCGCGTGCCTTTCCAGTCCGGTCGTGGCCGACCCTAGGAATTTCCTACATCTTCCAGGAATTTGGCGTCTTTTATTCATTCTAGGGGTTTTTCAAAGACTCCGGAAATGTTACATTTCGCTGCCCAATGACAGGTGTTACTGAGCAGTCACGCTTGTTAAACTAGAAATGCTATAAATAACTCTTATTTTCGCTAATTAGTGTTTTTCATGCAAGAGAGTTTTGGCATTCTGCTGGGCCGAGTGAAGGCGAGATTATTATATGCTGAATACGGGGGGGGGGAGGGGGAATGAAACTTTCTCATCGTAAGTGTTTAGCATGCACTCACGTGAGTGCTACTGCTGCTCTGTAAAACAAAGATAAGTTTTATCTTGCAAGGCACATGAAAACCTGCGAACTTCACTCGCCGTGTGCCTTCACCGTGCAATGTATCCATGTCTAATAACTTTTGAACCAACAAACTTTCTGAGATAGAGAGCGAAAGTAGAACTGACAGTTGGCCGAGCTGGTAAGGATTAATTATTACGAAAACGCTGTGAGAGAAAAAGACGAAAACACTGTTCGTGTGTTCTCAGCCTTTCCGTCGCGCCGTTTTCATAAGACCGATAAGAGTGACAAACATATTTGGCCAAACGTGAAACCTATCGAATGTACACAGGATGGCTATCAAATAGTAAAAAAAGGGGCTCCTGCGGATCAACTGCCATTCGTGCAACGCTGGATGCAAATGTGGAAAATTAGAAATTGACCCCCACCTTGCAGGCTCCAAGCGCAAGCAATGCGCTACCGTCTTGCATGTGACCCGAAGGATCACATCTCCATGGCTTCAATGAGTGGGCAAAGCGAATTTGACAAATTTGTCTGTCTCTGTTGCAATGGCGCCATCTGCAAGCACTTTATCTGCGATTACTCCAAATAAAAGTAGAAAAACACCTTCAGTCGCTGTTCACTTGCTGCATTTTACATCCAATAACATTAAGAAGAATTGGCCGGAGAGTAAACTTTATACTTTCTTAAAGGTGAATCAGCCTGAATAACGACATTCGAAAGACAATCCAGGAAATTTTGTTGCAATCTAGGGTATTTTCGAGGGTAAAACTAGGGATTGAACGTTGACTTTGGTTGGCATCACTGATCGCTAGTAACACTACGTTTTTCTTTATAATGGTGTATAGGTACGGCCGCATGCGTCTCTCCTCTCGTAAGGTGCTATAGGCCATTAAATATTCGTGCTGAATAGATTATGCTTCCATTCAACTGTGATAGCTTTACAGAAACGCGTAGAGGTCTTTCGTGGTTAGGTACAAATAAACTTAATCATTAAACTCTTTTCCTCAAACCACACATAATAGTCACTCGTGACTAACTGCGCTACATCACTCTTGCGTCAAAAGCAGATCCATAAATAGTACATATTCTACAGTCCACAATTAGGGCTGTACTATATCAAAAGAGATAAATAAACAAAACAATATTATAATAGGATGGGAGTGCTTGCACCTAATTGCAGCCCCGCCTTAGGTCCACCCGCATTGCACTGTCCAAGAAATTGGCCCACTCACGGAGTTATTCTTAGTGGCACTAGCACAGAGTGACACTCGTGTCTCTCTTCCAAGCGTTTCCGGTCGAGCACTTCCGGTGTTCCGAATATTTATAAAAAGTCTTCGGAACAAACAAAAACCGTTGGTTCCTTTTCAGGTTAAGAGCTATATTGGATATATAATACCGGACAATACCTTTATATAAGATAAGAGGCAATTAACAGTACGCATAATAAATGGACATTAATTTATTTCGTTCATTGATAGATTATGAGCAGCTGGAATGCGAGCAGCGTTGCGGCACCTTGCGGAGCAGATGTCAACCACGGGCTTCTTTCTACATGGCCTCTGAGATTCGCATAGGCAGTGTGAAGAAACACAAAGTGAATTTATTGAGAGCAGCATTTTGCGCTTGTTGGTGATCCATGACATCAAAGAAATTGCGCGACGAAAACCCGGACAGAAGAAGACAAGTACAAGCACAGCGCAAACTTTCAACTGAATTTATTGTGCCACTGGAGCTGGTTATATATGTCACGGTAAACATCACGCATGCGCGCGAATGGAAGCGACGCGAAAAAGACCGCGCATGCATATAAAATGAGTGAAATAAACAGTTACGCGTTAGAAGATCTTAAGAACACAAGCTCCTTATCGGTGAGGCCCAGTGATGGCAAGCAAGCGCACAAATCACTGACTTTTATATTCGCCTCTGTCTCTGTCACTTCGCGAATTAGCTGCGTTCTGCCGCGCCACAATCTCGACAGTGGATCGCCAAAAAAATCAGCGGTTCCATTTTTGACATTGCTGTGGTGTTCATGTAGCCGGTCATTGAGGCATCGCCCGGTTTTCCCAATGTATTGCTTCCCACACGAAAGAGGGAGGCAGTACGCCACACGTTCGGCACACTCACAGAACTTGTTCCAGTGCCGCTTAGTGCACTTCTCTGGCGGGACGCATAGAGCTTACACACTGGGGCAGACGAACGCCGACGTGCGGTGGCCACTACGAGACACCTAAGTCAAGGATTAGGGTTCTCCCCAAATGTTCCTTGCTGCTAGAGTTCATAGCCGTCTGGAATGGCCCAACGAAACTCCAATCTCGCGATCATCGAAACGCCTGTTTGGCATTACGCCTCCTCAAAGTGAAAATTTTCCTGGTGTGTCATCCACCGTGTAAGCTCTATGCTTTATCTTAGAGAGTTAATTTATTGCGCCAGTAAAGAAACATCCCTAGAAAGCCTTCAGAGAATGTTTTCTGCTGTGACATTTTTTTGTGTCGCCAGTACTATGCATAAACATGGATCAGGTGCAGTCACTTCCTGAAAGCGCGGATGTTTAGTAGAATGGGTAGTCTATTATACTTATTACAGTAATACTCTATGCCCAAAAATAGCACTACCAAGAAAACTTACTCTATGACACACATTTTGTTTTCCTTTAAACAATTCGCCTTACGCAACAGTGGGGCAGGTAGAAAGTTGGCTCTTTGAGCCTTCATATCAATGCTTACACAATTAAAATTCGGTTTTGGTCGGCTCGAACTAAGCGTGCCCAAAGCAATATTTCTATTAAATGAGAAGCGTTTCTTATTGAACCTTAGGTACTTTGAGCGTTTCTATCTATCTATCTATCTATCTATCTATCTATCTATCTATCTATCTATCTATCTATCTATCTATCTATCTATCTATCTATCTATCTATCTATCTATCTATCTATCTATCTATCTATCTATCTATCTAGCCGCCTACGTCTGGGTGCTCTCGTGATCGCCTTCTTAACTTGGTGTAGACCAAAATTGGCATGGGAACGTAAGAAGATTTCACCAATAGAACTGTCGGATCATGACATGAATGATGCGAAAATCCCGTCACGTACATCGTCAAAACCGTTCCTCCAGACACGTGTGGCACATACGCGTTTACCACAAGCCGCGGTGTAGGAGAATGCTCCGCAGGTGAGTTACAGTTTGTATGTACCCAGGAACGGCGAGAACAGGCATTGGTAAGTTACCTGCGAGAGCGTTAAGAAAAACGGACATCGGCAGCGCTGACCTGAAGAATACAAAGAATAAGAATTAGGATTCCAGCAAAAATCGAATCCAAGTATTTTGCGTGGCAGTCAGGTATTCTAGCACAGAGCTATGCCATTTCTAGAAACTGCTTTGAGAAAAGTCCCCATGAAAAAGTTTCGTATAAACATGAAGGCACTTCATTGTGTCTTGCAGAATATTTTTCGCAACGTGTCCATGAGCAGCGAAGGATGCTTTCGAAAACTGCTCCAGACGAAAAGAATAAAGGGGCCAAGGTTAATCTTATCTATGATAAGCTAAACGTAAATGGTGTTATGTACGGCTGGGACAGTGACACGAAATGCCGCTTTAAGTTGAAAGGTGATAGACGGGTTTGAAAAATGCAAAATGATGATCGATTCTTGAAACTTGTTAGCATCGATTGTAGGAGCGTAGTCAATAAAAGCACAGAGCTTGAGGGCCTAATTATTGCTAACGATCATGATGTTGCGATATTGACTGAGACATGTCTCATTGACGAAATCTACGATAGGTAATTCGTTCCATCAGGACACCGAGTTTACAGGAAGGACTGTGGCAGTAGGGGTGGTGGAGTTTGTATAATCTACAAAAGTGCACTTAACGTATCCTTGATGCCTGATTGTGATGAATGGAATAAAATGTGTCGACGACGACGAAGGTGTGGCGTCAGACACGTGAAATTTAGAGCCAGCTCTGTGCGTGAGGCCAGCCAATCAGCTGATGACCTGTGGAGGTCCATAGAGGTGGTGTGTCACGATTGGGCCACTTGCGGAGGATACGTGGCTAAGTGCTTGGTGGCAGGGGACGAGCCGAAGCAGCGGCAGACGCATGACAGCGGGCCAACGCGTCGGACGCCGACGACCCAGGTTCCAGCCAGGGAACGCGGCCGTCCGTGCTGCGGAAGCCCAACCACCCACTGAGGCGGCGTTGCCAGCAGAACATCTCGAAGCGTGGCCTGGCCTGCTGTTCTGTTCCTTGCCGAGAGCATCGCGGATCTCGGCGAGGCGTCTCCACGGTGAGCACTTCAGCCCAGCATTAAGCGTGGCCTGGCAAATGGTCACTGGTGCGCCGAGCATGGCGACTCGAGCGCAAGCTGCCCGCTGAGCAGGCTGACCATTCCTGCACGGAGCATCGCGTCTCTGATGCGGGTTGACTGCTCGTAGTCTGACCCACGCCGTCAAGCAGCATCGTCGCCACAGCTACGCACATCGAGACGCACCCCGCTACCCCTCAACTTTCGCCCGCCTCCTGCCCCTGCACCTCAGCGTCCGCCGTGCCGACCATCGCACCGTGAGGTCCTCGAACGTTGTTTCATGAACTCGCGTTGATTGTTTTTCTAGTGTCGCTTAGACTGTCTCTGTATTCTTCCTTTTCCTTAACGCTTTTTTATAGTTGTTCTTTGTTCTTTCATAAACGTCGCGCGTGTTTTACCACGTCGCCCCCGCGTCCATTTCCTCTTCGCACGGCACGCATAACAAGCGTGACGATCGGTGCAACAGACCCTTTACACTGATCTTGCCAACAATGAGCGTTTATTCTGCAAAGCCCATAGTGGCGGCCTTAGGTATATTGTGGGTGCCATGTAGACCCCCTAACTCTGATGCTTCTACCATAGCTGTGTTGAAGGAATATTTATGTGACCACATCAAACCTGATGATCGGATAATCCTATTTGTTGATTTCACTTTGCCGGATGTTGAATGGGTAACAATGTCCCCCAAACTTCTTAATGACAAGGTAGGAGATGCAATGCTTGGTATTGCTTTTGCCTTTGACCTTACTGAAGTTGTTGAGGTGTCACAGGAATTAAGGCTAGCAGTAAGTCTCTACACGATCTTTTCGTCTTAAGCTATAGCATTTTCGAAAATGCCACATTTCAAATCATTCCAGGAATTTCCGATCATCAGGCCATCTTTCTTAGCCTCACAAATGTTCACATCGACAGAGCTAACGAAGCTCCGCATTTTCGAACTTTTCCAGAGGCCATGACGTAGCTATATTAGATGTGCTTTCGTTTCATCTAGATAATTTATCTTGCAGTGATGGGAATATTCACAATCTCTCGGCTTCTTTTACGAAACTTGTACATGAATGCATTGAACAATTTATGCCATTGATACACAAGAAAAGCAAACATGTGAATGCTTGGGTAAATCGTTCTACTATACATTTGCAGAGAAAATAAAGAGGTTAAAGAAAAACGTCGTTCTGTAGGCGACTGCGTGAGCCTAGATCCCATAATTTCAGATTTGTCTCACAAAGTTAAAGCACCAGTAGCAGCTGACAAAGACAAACATTTTCCACTTTCTTTACCCAGTTTCATTACTAGTTCGCCGCAGAAGTTGTGGCAAGCAATTTCCCCATCATCAACTGTTGTGGACGTTTTTACCATTAATGGTGTCCAAATTACCGATGCCACAAAAATTGCTAATGCATTCAATAGGCAGTATCAGTCCTGCTTTACTAATGATGATGGGAAATGGCCCAATTTTGTGTCCACCTTACCGCCGATGCCTGATATTGCCGTAAGTGCACAGGGAATTTTCAACATGCTCTTGAAACTTCATATAAAAAATCTGGTGGTGCTGACGAAATGCCCAATGCGTTTCTCAAAAAGTACGCTGGATGGGGGGCCAAATATTTGTGCATTATTTTTATAAAATCGTGGAAAAAAGGTCAGGTGCCAATCGATTGGGGGACAGCCAAAGTGAAACGACATCACAAAAAGAAAAGGAAAGAAGAAATTAGTAACTATATGCCTACAGTGAAACCTTGGTGATACGATCACAGCTCATACGAATTTCGGGGTCATACAAATTTTTCGTTGGCCCCGGCTAAGGCACATTGGCCTCCAATGTAATGGAATACGGATGTTGCGAACCGATTTTCACCCAGCGACGTTTGATACGAACGTAAGCTGCCGCCCAGCTACAAAGAGGTGCTGTCCGCGCCGTCGCGGAAGATGCGCCAAGCACGTGCGAGCGCGGGAACGCAAGCGGCATGCGCCGCACCGCCAAATCGTCAGAATCACGGTGTAAAAAAAAAAAAACCCTGTTCTACCGGTCAGAATAAACCTTCAGAGGCGCGTAACGGCCTCCGAGATTGTGTGCTCGAATGTTTGAGGCTCCTATGTGCCTCCGTGTGCCTTCGTGTTTAGATTACAGAGGACATTGGCGCCATGCCTTTTTTTCTAACACGTCAGCGCGGGCTACTGTCATTGTAGTGTGTTAACACGTGCTTGCCTTGTGCATCAGACATCTTGTGAAAGGTGAACGAGAACCGAAAGAAGGCGAGGATGGTCTTCGCGAAGGCGTCAGGCCTCACAACGTCAACATGCGCGACCGTTGAGGTCGCACTTGTGCGGGCACGGCCATAAATGTCCTAAAAAACATCCCCAACGCTTCCGCGATAAGAAAATCATAACACAGAACCATGGTTCTGTAATTTTGTGGCCTTGATACATCGCGTCAAAGCTCTTCTTTCGTTACTTTCGCTGCAGTATTTTAGTGTCATGCAAAAAAGCATACTAAAACTTGGAAGGGGCTACTACTGTCGCGGGTCACAAAGCACCTGGTTCATTAATTAAATACACGCGCACGGGCCATATATTTACGAGTGCTGGTATAAATGCCGACATCTAAAAACTCAACTGACAATCATTCAGGGTTCTTCCTGACGTTGCTGCGGCCCTGAAAAACAATTATTGAAAATGTACGCCAGCTTTCTTTTCTCGCATGCTAATTTCCATGCTTTATGGTGATACAAATTTCGGATGATACGAATATTTTTATTCGTCCCATGAGATTCGTATCACCGAGGTTTTACGGTATATCACTATTGGCAACGGTTTGTAAGTTGCTCCAGCATATAGTCCATAATCATATTTCGGAATTTCTAACTGCTCATAATGCCCTATCTGAGTCTCAACGTGGATTCATGAACAGCTATTCTACTTGCACCCAATTTGTTCTGATCGTTTACGATTTTGCATTGGCAGTTCATAAAGGTGTGCAGACTGACGCAATTTTCATGAATTTTTCAAAGGCATTTGATAAGGTTTCTCGCAAAAAAATTATTTTCAAACTAGAGAACATGCTCAAATCTTACGTTCATAGCCGGCCGCAATTCGTTGTATTTAAAGATGAATGCTCTGAGAGGGTTTCTGTGGAATCTGGTATCCCCCAGGGATGGGTTCTTCGGCCGTTTCTTTTTCTTTTAGTTATCAATCACATTGTGAGTGACATGCTCGTTAACATAAAACTCTATGCAGATGACTGCGTTATTTACTGCAAGGTAGAAAAGTCTAATGACCAGATAAAGTTAAACGCCGCATTTCAAAAAGTAAAATCTTGGTGCGACTAAAGTTACATCTTGGTGCGACACTTGGCAAATTGCCATAAACTTTGAAAAAGCCGTATTTATGCGCATTTCACACAAGAAAGAGCCCGTCTTGTTCCAATATTGCTGTAACAATATATTCTTTGCTGAGTGCAGTACAAGTATCCTGGGGTTTACACTACCAACAACCTGGCGTGGAATAAGTATATCGATTATGTTGCAGCTTGAGCTAACACAAGACTTTCATTTCTTAGGAGAGCTCTCAAGCACTCCGTTCCCACTGTGTGCTTGCTGGCATACAAATCGACAGTTCTACCCATTCTAGATTATGCAGTCGTGATATGGGTTCCTTTTACGTTGACTAATACAAACAAGATTGAAAACCAATACAAAGAAGGCATCTCGTTTTATATACAACAATTATGGTAGCACATCCGTTAGTGCACTGCTGGCGAGAGCTAATCTTTCACCGATTACTGAAAGAAACCGAATATCTCGTCTCAACTTTTTTATAAAAGCTAATTAAGAAGCACTATAAGATAAACACTAGCAAATTGTTGTCTTTTTTCTCTGGGTATCCGCCAAGGCGTCGCCATCATCTCTCTATTACGCCATTTCAAACACGTAGTAATTGTTTCACGTATTCATTTTTTCCTTGGACAGTCAAGGAACGGAACAACCTAACTAATGACCTGGTTTTACTGCAGTCACATGAAATCTTGCCCTCGTGTCTAACTCTATAAGACGTATATATATATATATATATATATATATATATATATATATATATATATATATATATATATATATATATATATATATAGTACTTTGGGTATGAAGATCGATGTGTCCGGTCGGCCGAACCTTTAATAAAACTACATTTCTTACGTGAGTCCTTCTTTTCACCCCATATATATATATATATATATATATATATATATATATATATATATATATATATATATATATTATTATATATATATATATATATATATATATATATATATATATATATATATATATATATATATATATATATATATATATATATATATATATATATAGCAAAAGCAAGGTGTTTGACGCACAAGTGAAAAGAAGCCGGGCCCACGGCCGAAACGTCAAATGAAGCTTCTTTTCACTTGTGCGTCAAACACCTTGCTTTTGCTATCACTCCCGGATCCGGCGACACCTTTCCTCGAATATATATATATATATATATATATATATATATATATATATATATATATATATATATATATATATATATATATATATATATAAAGCTTGTGTAGAGTTAGCGCCCTTGTTTTTTTCAATAGCTGCGTATGTGAGTCTCTTTCTGGTATATTCATTATCCGGTACATTTTGAATTGTATTTTGTCGCCATGGTTGATCGTGTATTCGTGGATATTGCATAATCACTCTTTCCCGTGCTTGCAATTCTGCGAACTGTACCTTGCTTCCGTATTTTCGTTCTTGTTTACCTAGGAATACCTATGATTGTAATTCCCACCCTGCTATAATCCCTCATGTGGGATTGCGTTATCTACAAAAAAACAAAATAAAATACAAGTATGTCTCCATATCGTGGCGGTTTCTGTTGATCAGACGTTAAGGAAGTTCACGGGGAGAACTCGTCAGTTTTGCTACACGGTTGCTGGGAGAGTGTCAAATGTATGCGCGGCTTTGGCGTACGTAAATTGGCTGGAGCGAGACTATTGCGTGAAGGTCAGCGCAATTACGGTAGCTTTGTCCGCCTACAGTTTTTCCGGACGGCGGAGTGCTCTCCCTTATACAGTGTAATCCATTGATAACGATACCGTGAAAACCGAAAAATTCGGTCGGTATAATTGACTATCCTTACACCTCGACCTGCAAAACAGAAATAAATAACATACCCACATGTTCTCCAGTGCATGTAGGCCTACTTAGTCAATAACGATTAGTGAATCTGCTCGAACAATGCCAGTCATGGTAAATAACACTGAAGACTCTGTTATAGGCCATTCAAATAACCATACAATTATTTAAAGGGCTCCTAAAGAACATATAAAAATCCAAAAAACGAGCGCGTTAATTTCTCCTGCCATTTTCCGTCTTTCGGCGTAATTCGTGGCGCCAGCAGTCAGTTCCCTTGACTTCATCAGGAAAGAAGCTCTCTATTAGTCTGTATACGAGGGATATCAGTTGAGAATTGCTTCCTGCACAGCTTTATTATTCTGTCGCACTCCCATTCTGCCTTGTGTCGAATTGCATGACAGCCATGCGTCATCAAGTGATTTCATGTCGCTTTGTGCGTTTTCGAATGCGCAAGCGTAGACTACAGCGTACACCAGAAAAGCGCGAAATCCTAATAGGCACAACACTTTGTGCTAACAATGTTCGCGTATTTTTAAATGCGAATGCATTTCTTAGTCGGGTTATGTAAGGCATCCGGCACTGTCCGCGCGCCTGTCCGCTCTCACTCCCTCTCCTATAGCAACAGCTGCGGGCGCGCGCGCATATCCTCGACCCTAGCAACCGGAGCAGGTGGTGCGGGTGGAGTAGCGGAGAGTGAGTGGAGAGGAGGAGCGCGCTCTGGAGTGTGAGGGCGCTCGCATCGCGGGAGCTCGGCCAGCGCAAATTTTTTTCTAGGTGGCATTGCCTCGGCGGTACTCCCGCGTGTGTGGATAGGGTAAGTGCAGTGCTTCGCCGCTCCTTCTCTCGCCGTTTGCGCTCTCTCCTCCCTGCGCCATCGCCTCAATGCAGTGCGTTTGAAACGCGTTTGTAGCGTTTGTGCTGCCTTGGCACAGCCTGAAAACAGCGCGTTCTAAACGCGTTTGTGCTGCATTGAAGGCGGTGGCAACATCCCTGAGGTGATTACGAACGCACGTAGGAAGCGTTCGTTGAAAGAGGCGCCCAAAAGGGAGACACTTGAGCGCGTCGATGTGTCCAGCTTTACGCCATTAAAATTACTACGCCGTGTACTCTCGGCGCAAGAAATGCATTCGCATTTCCTCACGATTCCCTTTTCGTTTTGTTTTTTGAGGAATTAGACGGTGAGGACGAGATAGCAAACATAGGAGGGGTAGTGAAGGCGAGAATAAAACCACTCTCGTCTTTGAACTAACACTCGTTATGGGGCGCCTTTAAGCATGCTTAGAAAAGTCGGAAATCTACGCGGAAATATAATATTCGAAATTGCGTTAGTGCAAAATATGGCCCATTTTATTATAATTTTGGGTTCTCCAGGCGCATTTTTAATAAACATTAAATTAAAGGAAAGCTTTTCGACGGAGTCTGACTCAATAGCGGTATCCAAGCATTTTTATCTATCGTAAGTTAAGAAATCGCTTGAGTAAAACTCACAGGGTTTGCTTGAGCGTTGACTGCGGGTGAGTTTGATGAGAGGTACGAGCTGGCTTGTTCTGTCGCTTTTAATCTTAATCTTCTTTATCGTGATTTCTGTTGCCGACCGTTTACAGCTACATGGTGCGGTTTTATAGTTCTCCAAAATGTTTGGGACTACCTTTTTCCTGGATAATTGTGTATAAATTATAACTGCACATGTATCTCCTCTGTAAGGGTGCTATCTAATCATTGACTTGTCCTGCTGAATACGTTATGCCTCCTGTAGCGAAGCCTTTGAGTTGAGTAAGGGGTTGCGCTCTCTATAGCCTTCTAGTGGGTCGTCCTCTTGGGCTCTTCCCGCTCGCGCTCTGAGCTCGTGTTCTTGCTTGACTGTCGCCATTGAGCATCGTCGCCGACTGCCGTCTAATAAACACCTCAACAAATTGGTGGAGAGTGCTGTGCTCCGATTCGATGCCCCTGGAGCTACGATCCCCTACCCTACCAACTACCATGCCTCAAGACGCTGCTCAGCAAACGCCTCCTCCAACAACGACCTCCTGCCCCGGTGTCCCCCGCATCCGCGACCCCCCTATCTTCACCGGCGCGGATGGGACCGACGTTGAGGACTGGCTTGCGATGTACGAGCGTGTGAGCGTACCCAATAAATGGGACGAGGCAGGCAAACTCAGCAACTTGGTTTTCTACCTCGCGGGTGTGGCGGGCCTGTGGTACAACAACCACGCCACCGATTTCCCCACGTGGTCTGCTTTCAAGACCGCCATCATCGACGTGTTCGGCCGCCCTGCCCTTCGTAAACTGCAAGCCGAACAACGTTTACGTGAACGAGCTCAGCAGACTGGTGAGTCCTTTACGAGCTACATAGAAGACGTCCTGGACTTGTGCAAGAAAGCCGACGCAGCTATGCCTGAGTCTGACAAGATCCGCAACGTTATGAAAGGCATCGACGACGACGCCTTCACTATGCTGCTCGCCAAGAACCCTCGTACTGTGGCCGAGGTGATCACGCTCTGCCAAAGCTACGAGGAGCTGCGCCGGCAGCGGTTGCTGACCCGTCGACCTGCATCACGCGACGCCGATCTCGCTGGCTTGTCGGCCATTTCTGATCAGTCCGCCTTGCTAGCCGAGATCAAGTCCTTTGTGCGCGAGGAAATTGCCCGCCAGTTCTCCCTACTGGCCTTCCCTCAGCAGCAGCATGTTGAACAGCCATCGACCACGCTGCTGCCTCCCTTACGCCGCGCTATTCAGCAGGAAATCGCGGAGGTCATGCGGAATATCACCAGCCCCCTCCGGCGCCTGCACCGCTCAGTTACGCGCAAGTTGTAGCCAGGTCACCCCAAGCGATCTCTGTGGCTGCCCCACTTACTTACGCCGAAGCCGTCGCCAGACCTCAGGCCTTTGAAGCGAGTGTGCCGGCTGCGTTTGCCGACGTCATACCTGGGCCACCGATGCAGCCCATCATGCACTCGTATCAGCAGACGCCTCGTCCACCGCGTCCTGCGTCATGGATGGGACCTACCCCGACGAATCGATGGTGCACTTCTGACAACCGCCCGATCTGCTTCGCGTGCGGTTGCGCCGGTCATGTTGCCCGCTATTGCAATCGCGTGCAGCCGCCTCGTGTCGGCTCAACCATCACCAGCCAGTCAAGCCGCCCGTATTACGCTTCACCGCCGCCTATGTCACCGTCGTCTCGCTCAGCTCCATCTACACGCCGTTCGCCGTCACCACGACGCCGATCACTGTCACCGATGCGGCCACGTCCGGTCCCACGTGACCAGGAAAACTAGTCGTCGCAGCCCACGAGGCAAGGGCTGCGACGCTGTCGAACTGCGAAAGCCCTCAGAGAAGCCCATCGAACGTGTTAGACGTGTTTGTGGATGGTGTTCGCGCATCTGCCCTTATCGACACTGGAGCCGCCGTATCCGTTATTGACGCCAAACTTAGCCGATTACTGCGAAAAGTGACGACGCCACTTCCCGGGCTCTCCCTCCGTACAGCCAGCGCCCAAAGTATTCACCCTACAGCGGTGTGCACAGCCCGCGTCATGATTAACGATGCTCTGTACGCCGTCGAATTGATCATAATTCCAGCATGCTCTCACGACGTCATCCTAGGATGGGATTTTCTCTCCCACCACGAGGCCGTGATTCATTGCGCACCAGCTGAAATAGAGCTCTCACCATTCTCTGATCTGACGCCGGCTGACTGTCCATCGTCTGTGAGCAAGGTACTCGTCAAAGACGACACCACAGTGCCTGCAAACTCGTCAACGGCGGTGTCCGTCTACTGCGCCAGTCTCTCCGACACCACTGCACTCCTCTCGCCATCTGACCGTGTTTGCACGAGGAAAGGCTTGCTGGTGCCTTTCGCGACCGTGCAAGTCACTCAGGGCAGCGCGTCAATTTTTGTTATCAACCCATCTCCGTACAGTGTTACGTTGGTGCGAGGAGAATGTCTCGGCAGCGTGGAACCCCTCGAAGACGCACAAGTTATGGACGAACCAGATGACACGCACTGCCCCAACTCCAGTACGCTCAGTGCTGTTACCACGTCTGGTTCATCGCCCGATGATGTATTCGCTTCTTCCATTGCTGACAACCTTACGCCGGTCCAGCGTTCCCAGCTTCTGGGTCTCTTGGAAGAATTTCGCGCTTCTTTCGATGTCGCTCAAACTTCTCTCGGCCGCACGTCCACCGTTACGCATCGCATCGACACTGGCGCCCAACCGCCACTGCGGCAACGTCCATATCGCGTATCTCCCACAGAACGCCGCGTAATCAACGAGCAAGTCGACGACATGCTTCGACGCAATGTTATTCGACCATCTAACAGCCCCTGGGCGTCTCCTGTCGTTCTTGTTGCGAAGAAGGACGGTTCTGTGCGGTTCTGTGTGGACTACCGACGGCTCAACAAGATCACTCGTAAGGACGTGTATCCACTACCGCGCATAGACGACGCGATTGACAGCCTACAAGGAGCAGAATTCTTTTCATCCATCGATTTGCGCTCAGGGTACTGGCAAGTACCTATGGCTGATGACGCTCGACCGAAGACCGCCTTTGTCACGCCCGACGGCTTGTACGAATTCAACGTCATGCCGTTTGGGCTGTGTAATGCGCCCGCCACCTTCGAGCGCATGATGGATACTATTCTGCGCAACCTGAAATGGCACACGTGCTTGTGCTACCTCGACGACGTCGTTGTGTTTGCTCCAGACTTCTCCACGCATCTTCAACGCCTCCGGCATGTGTTGACGCGTTTGAGCAACGCTGGTCTGCAACTGAATCTAAAGAAGTGCCGATTTGCAGCACGGCAGCTCACAATACTCGGCTACGTCGTGTCCAAGGACGGAATTCTCCCCGATCCAGCCAAGCTTCGGGCCGTGACCGAGTTCCCGAAACCGACGTCCGTCAAAGAACTGCGCAGTTTCGTAGGACTGTGTTCCTACTTTCGGAGCTTCATTCGAAACTTCGCGACTATCATATCGCCGCTGACGAAGCTCCTCGGAAGTAACGGGCCCCTCCATTCGTGGTCGTCAGAGTGCGACGACGCTTTCGCAACGCTCCGTCGTTTGTTGACGTCGCCTCCCATACTACGCCACTACGACCCTACGGCCCCTACAGAGGTACACACAGACGCCAGCGGTGTTGGCCTTGGCGCTGTCCTTGCGCAGCGCAAACCGGGGTTCCCTGAATATGTCGTGGCATATGCAGGTCGTACGCTTACTAAAGCCGAGACCAATTACACCGTCACCGAAAAGGAATGCCTGGCGATCATCTGGGCCCTTACGAAGTTCCGACCCTATTTGTATGGTCGCCCATTTGATGTCATCACCGACCATCATGCACTATGCTGGCTGTCATCATTGAAGGATCCCTCAGGCCGCCTCGCCCGCTGGGCACTTCGCCTACAGGACTACGATATCCGCGTGCTGTACCGCAACGGACGCCAGCATGCTGACGCCGACGCCCTCTCGCGCTCGCCCTTGCCTGACGACAATACCCCATGCTCGTCACGTAACATTATTGTTTCTTCCATCGACGTTCATACCATCGCTACCGAACAGCGCAAGGATAAATGGATCGCCTCGCTGATAGACTTGCTCACTGATCCGTCGGCAACACCAACCACTCGCGCGTTGCGTCGTCAAGCCCACCATTTCGCCATTCGTGACGATCTACTGCACCGACGAAATTACAACGCCGATGGCCGCCAGTGGCTACTTGTGATACCCCGCAGTCTGCGTTCTGAAATATGCGAGTCCTTCCACTCTGATCCACAATGCGCGCACTCTGGGGTATCCAAAACTTACCACCGCATTCGACAACGATACTTCTGGCGAGGGATGTACAGCTACGTGCAGAAGTTCGTTCTCTCCTGCCTCGATTGCCAGCGCCGAAAACCTTCAACGCACGTGTCACCCGCTGGTCTACAACCATTACCTTGCCCTAACCGTCCGTTCGGGCGCGTGGGCATCGACTTGTACGGACCACTTCCTCTGACATCGGCTGGTAACCGCTGGGCAATCGTCGCTGTTGACCATCTAACGCGATACGCCGAAACCGCCGCCCTCCCAGCGGCTACAGCACGCGACGTTGCCTCCTTCCTGCTACACCGATTCATGCTGCGTCACGGTCCACCCCAGGAGCTTCTCAGCGATCGAGGCCGTGTCTTCTTGTCGGAAGTCGTCGAAGCCATTCTCAAAGAGTGCCATGCTGTTCACCGCAAAAGTACTGCTTACCACCCGCAGACGAATGGCCTAACCGAACGCTTTAACCGCACGCTCGGCGACATGCTCTCAATGTACGTCGCCGCCGATCACACAAATTGGGATGTCATTCTGCCCTTCGTCACCTACGCTTATATTACCGCCCCTCAAAGCACAACTGGGTTTTCACCCTTCTTCTTATTGTACGGAAGGCACCCGTCGCACACCATCGACACGATACTCCCATACAAGCCGGATTCAACTGAGTGTGCGCCGATTTCTGACACAGCCAGGCTTGCGGAAGAGTGTCGCGAGCTTGCCAAGACTTTTACAACGCAGGAACAAGAGCGGCAGAAGAGCATTCGCGGTGGCACCACCACTTCTGAGTCCACGTTCCTCCCTGGAGCACTCGTATGGCTCTCGGTCCCTACCACTGCAACTGGCCTCTCTTCAAAACTACTGCCGAAATACGAAGGCCCCTATCGGGTCGTCGAGCGCACATCCCCGGTCAACTACGTGATCGAACCCATCGAACCATCTTCGGACATGCGCCGTCGAGGGCGCGACATAGTCAACGTGGAGCGGCTCAAGGCCTACTATGACCCACTCATAGTGACGAGCTGTTAGGTCGCCGGACGGCTCCCTTTTCGTACCCGGGGAAATTGTAGCGAAGCCTTTGAGTTGAGTAAGGGGTTGCGCTCTCTATAGCCTTGTAGTGGGTCGTCCTCTTGGGCTCTTCCCGCTCGCGCTCTGAGCTCGTGTTCTTGCTTGACTGTCGCCATTGAGCATCGTCGCCGACTGCCGTCTAATAAACACCTCAACACTCCATTCAACTTCGATAGGCTTACAGACACCCGTAGAGTTCTTCCATAGTAAGGTACAAATTAAGCAATTCATTTAGCTCTTTCCCTCAAACTGCACATTCTAGCCACTCGTGAATAAACTGCTCCTACGACAAAAGCAGTTCCATAGTGAGGTACCAATATTCTACAGGTCACAATTAGGGCTGCGCTGTATGAAACTGATAAGTAAATAATGTAACGGGATTGGAGTGCGTGCACGTAATTTCGGCCCCTCCAGGGGTCCGCCCGGCATTAGGCTGTCCACCAAATTGGCCCGCTCACGGATTCATTCTTCGTGGCAAGAGCACAGTATGACACTCTTGCTTCATATCCAAGCGTATCCGGTCGAGGACTTCCAGTTTTGCAAATATTTATCGAAAGTCTTTTGCGCAAACAGACATCGATGGTTCGCCTTGCAGTTAACAGCTATATTTGATACATATGACACCGGGGAATACCTCCACTTAAGATAAGGGGCTACAGGATAATATTTCAAAATTAATTTGTTGCGTTCCTTGGAATATTATGGGCAGCTGGGCTGTGAGCACCGCTGCGGCGCCTGGCTGAGAAGATCTCAACCACGAACGTCTTTCTACGTGGCCTCTGAGATCCGCTTGGGCAGTGCGAAGAAGCACAAAGTTTACTCGAGGAATACACTGGCGTAGATGAACGCCGACACGCCAGTGCCCCTACCAGACACCTCATTCAAAGATTACGCTTCTGACGAAATATTTATGGTTGCTAGAGTTCCTCGCCACCTGGAATGATCCAATGAAAGTCCCATCCTCGGAACATCGAAACGAGTGTTTGGCATTACGTTCACGCAATGTCAAAATTTCCCCGGTGTGTACAATCGTCTATGTCGGCTCTGTGTTTTGTCCTAAGCGCGCATTCACTACGCCAAACACGAAACATCTGCACAAAGCACCCGTAGGGAGTTACTTCCTGTGACATTATTTTGTGTCGCCAGTACAACATATAAATATGGATAAGATGCATTCCCTTTCTCGAAGCGCGGATGTTTAGTACAGTGGGTGATCAATTGGCCTTTTCATCGTAATGCCATGGCTCCAAAACTAGCAGTGCCAAGAAAGTTGATTCTGTTTTATGCATTTCTTCATTAAATCGAAGTTGAAAACCAGGAAGCGGAGCCGAAGTAGAGAATGTCTTGTTGATTGACGCTGAATAAAAACCTAAACAATGGAATGCGGGCGCGCGCTCGGGCCCGCGTTCGCTTGTCACTCCTTCGTCTACTCTCCTCTTGACAAGCATAATATTTAACAATCGATTCGCCTTACGCAACAGAGGGCCAAATACACAGGTTTCTCTGTGAGTTTGATACCGATGCTTACGCATTTTAAAATCTTCTGCATGGCTAGAACTAAGGATGCCCAAAGCAATGTTTGTATTATGATTGATAGTTACTTAAATCGAGGCCTTCGTCTGTATTTTATTATGTAACATGGCGCAGGACACCGCAAGCACATCTTTACTGCTGCACGAAATACTGACGCGGAAACACACTTACAGCTTGGCCACTTCGTCCACTTAAAAGCCTTATTTTGCTAAGGCCGAGGCTGTTCAACCCAGCCCTCATTGTACTAATCGACAACCAGAAGGGCAGCGTACGGCTTCCTGTTTATAGACTACATTTGTATTTGGACGCCAGATGTGATACGACTTCTCCTCAGAAGGCAGCCATAATGACATTACGCTAACTTCGTAAAAAAAGGACTCGCGATCTCGTGTGGAAAGTTTGCACTCGGTGCATCCACCAGGATGCCAATGTCGGCTTCTGGCATACCAATTAACGGACAACCAATATGGTCCATCAGGAAACGCAGGCGCTTGGGGCTCAAATAATAGAGATCTGTATTGGGCCACGCACGTAAAAACCTAAAAAATCGTCTCACTGCTATCTGCCACATGTTGACGTTCACTCTAGCAAAAGATAAGCAGTGCCCTTGCAGCCTAATTTACAGCTGCACAGGGTATTGCTTATGGGTGACGTCGCCCTTGTCTCGTCGTTTGCGCTCGGGATCTCGGGCACGTTCTTTCTCGCTGCTCTCGCCGTCTATCATCCTAAGCTCGTTGTTCCTCGGGTGCACCACGACTGATGAAGGAACATGACAATCTCGGAGCGAGAATGGCCACCGCAGACGCGAGTGTGATGGCTGTGAGAGTGGAGCTACGCCCCAAACACGTGAACAGTTGAGTGCTCGCCCGGCTCTCGCCCCATCGCACTCGGATTGAATTTTGCCCACGCTACAATTTCTACGCACCATGTCAACGCGCGCAGTTCTGGTCAGGGCCCAGCTAATAAAGTTTGGCTGTAAAAATAACACCACTATTAGGTCTTTTTCTGAAGCAACTTGAAGCATTTCGGTGGCTCTGCTGCAAAATACTTTAGGGCGACGGAGGATGCCTGGGTTCAATTGGCTCCAATTCATTTTTTTTCCTCATTATAACTAAGATAGTTGAGGCGGCGGAAAAGGTCAATGTCCTTGAGAACTCAAAACAAAATAAAGCTGTTAAAGGTCATGTACCGCAATTATTGTTTACTGCTGGAAAGTGCGCAACAAGTTTCTGCTTGTTTAGATTGCGACATTTAGATTTTTCATGATTATTACTTCTCCTTATATTTCACTTTGTGTTTAATTTGGACTTTCAATACACGTGACCAAATTTGATTGGTTTTGTTTAATGTAGTTTTTGGCCTTGCAAGTATTATTGAATATGACGAATTAGAAATAATTTATTGAGCAATAAGTTAAACAACACGCATTTGGCAATTGCCACGAAACTTATACGCCTGTAACAAAGGCCAACTTTAGTGTACTTCTTTGCCGCTTTTGTCATTCGCACACTATCACGCGGGAAGATGACACTCGCTACAAAGCGCATTTGCCGGCGAGTGCGTTCAGAAGACTCATTTTGCTACGGCGGAGTTTCTAGCGTCTGTAGCAGTAGCTCGAAAATAAATGTAGCTGGGTCGGTAGTATGTTTTAAACTATTGTTATTTATTAGAAATATTGTTATGCACTGAAACATAATGTGCCCTTAGAGAACTACTTTGGTATTCTCGCTCTCAGATAGTTTACGGCCACGGCCGCCAATGGGATCCCGGAATAGAGACTCCACCTAGTGTGTAGGGACCTCTAAAGCGGTTCCACACCTCTCTTTATTATTGAATGCTTGTCGCCACCACCACCAGGGGCATGCCCAGAACACTCCACGCAATGACCGCACATGCCGTGTTTGTACCATAGGCTTACTCTAAGGGCTGTTTATAGCTAAAGCACAATATCGCTTTAAAATATTGCACAAAAAATAATATATTTTGTGCTAGAAAGAGCGTATGCTTGGGCATGTTGGTAATTCATGTTTCACTTTTTGAGCGCACAAATGAACAAAGGACGAAAAATGACGCGGACACAGCGCATTTGTTGTTACTCAGCGAAGGTCAAAGCCGGCGAAAGAGCTTCAGCGCAGCAATTGTGCGCCAAACGCTAGAGGTACTGGCCGCTGACGCCTAGAGCGCCGAGCAGTATGTGTATGATGTGTTCTAATGTGGCTCAACATGTTGGCTTCCTTGTCGCGGTGTGTAATTAAAGTGCGTGAGTTCTTGTCCTTGCCCAAACCAAGACGTGCAATAACGTTATGTCTCTGCAAACCAATGGTCTCGTCATTTCTCAGACACAAGCAAAACCGAGCTATCGCTCGAGAAAATACGTTGAGCCGCGTTAAATTATGGCAATGTTTTTTTCTATACACAGTACGAGTGCGCACAGTACGCTATGTGCAGATAGCACAATGTACATAGTTGCCCAAATCGTTAACCTTTTGTTGTAAACACATTTGTAAGACAAGCGTCTCTCGGATATTTGCCTTTAGGGAGAGCTGCATGCTTCTCTTCTATGGTGGACTTGAATTCGTCTTTTCGTGCTGCATTGGTTGTGCATTCATTCAACTGTGATATCTTCACAGACAGTCACATACACATATTCTATGGTAAGGTTCAACGTAAGCTAAATCATTTAGGTCTTTTCGCAAACTACACAATATAGATACTCATCACTAACTGCGCACAATGGTGCGTTCTCCTAATACAAAAGCAGTTCCATACTTGAGTACGTATCGTCGCATGCTACAACTCAGAATTAGAGCTGTGGCACATCACAGTAAATAAATAAATAAATTGATAAGGTGAGTGATTGAGTGCACAAATTTTATTACGAGATCCGCCGGGTTTGTGGTCCGTAACAGACTGCACAGGTAGAGGCCACGGGACTTTGTCTCCCTATAGGGTCCCTGGCATATTGGATAGCCAAATTTTGTCTTCCACCACCGAACTGAGCAGCGCTATCCGCCACCGCTCCCGAAGGGCCTCAGGAGACCTTGTCTTGGGACATTCCCAAAGTATATGTTTACATAAGGCCTTTCCTGTTTTGCGTGGTTTGCATTTGTTGTCCGAGTATACGTGTGGGTAGCTCCTGTGGATATGCGCAGGGTTTGGGTAGAGAGAGAGAATAAACTTTATTGCAGAATTAGAGTACGTAGCTAATCCCGGGTGGTGCGCTCTTGTAGAGCCCCACTGGCCACGGCGGCTCGCCGGGCCTGGTTTAGGGTCGCCAGTTGGCTCCCCAGTGGGAGTTTGCACGCAACCACCATTATTCAGCCGCTTGTTTCCTAAGTAGACCCGGGTGTGGTGCGGGGAAGGCGCTCATTACCTCTCAGTGTCGTTGTTACTCTATCTTAGTCTAGCTTATTAGTCTATCTTTGAATGGTACGTTGGCGGCTTCAGGGATGTCCATTACCGAGAGGTTTGTCCGCTTTACGCACTAGTTTGATTCTCGCGACAACTCGTGGGCCATCTCATTCGGGTTGGAAATATCAGTATC
Source organism: Rhipicephalus sanguineus (assembly GCF_013339695.2). Classification (NCBI taxonomy): domain Eukaryota; kingdom Metazoa; phylum Arthropoda; class Arachnida; order Ixodida; family Ixodidae; genus Rhipicephalus; species Rhipicephalus sanguineus. Next base: position 104,171,523 of record NC_051185.1, on the reverse strand, counting down.
TGTTCGCGCCAGGGAGCATATTAGTTATCTACTTTGATTAGTTAATTGCTACTAACGACCAATGTGAGGGTTTGTTGTCAAGTCGATCCCTTCGTGAAATTTCTGATAGCTACTTGCGAATCACTCGGTATGAATTTGTGTTACCACCTCAATTACACACAAACTATTTATAAACGAAAAATAAATAAATAAATAAATAAATATACTCACAGGGTCCCTTATGCATTCACCTATGACGCCTCGAAGGCGAAAGCAATCTTTTTTTTCTGAGTCCATGTATTTATCCTGCCCCGCCACCCTCAGAAAGCGTTCTTCACATAACGTCGTTTTGCACAGCCTCCAGGATCGGAGGCACCTAACCTGGTTTTGCACTGCCTCCATGATATCCACACTATTGACCAAGGTATGATGCTATGTGATGATGTCATAATGTGATGTTACATCACGTGACATCATGAGCTAGCCGTGCGAAGGGGGGCAGGTTGGGCGACCGTCCACCCTAATCACGCAAGATGGGGGCGCAAAATCTGCCACATACATTGACCCCCCAAGTCACCTAAGAGGGGGGCGCAAAGTCTGCCTCGTACATTGGCTTAGCAAGGGGGGGGGGCGCTGCGATGAACCTTTGACCCCCCGGATGGGGAACCCCGCGCACGCCACGGTCATGATGACGTAATAACGAATTCACAGATTTCGGCAATCTATGACGTCAAGCTGCCGTCATATGGTGACGTCATCACGTGAGGAGGATCTTTTTTATCACTCGTCGTCCCCGACACCACTAGACGCTGACACGGGACGCCGATGTCGACGGTGAATTCTCGTGTTTATGAGGGATCTAAGGCTTCCGCCTTAATAAATAAATAAATAATATCAAAATAATAATACCGCCAACAGAGAGATCCGTGCGAGAGAGAATGTGTAAAAGATGTAAGGCGCGTTCGTGAGGTGTCCAGTATCTGCCAAGCTAGCTTAGTTGGTTTAGCGTCGGTCGCTTACTGCCGCGGCAGCAGCGTCGTGGTTTCGATTCCCAGCGGCACATCATTTTCTTGGTTTCTTCCTTTCTCACCCGTTGGCGTCCATTTTATGAACGTGAAGACCGGTAACGGAAGTAGTTGGTGGACCCCAGCATAAAACGCTTTCGTGATAATATGGCGTTGAATTAGAAAGAAACTCACGAAACCCTTGCAACGATACGCCGACGGTATTTATCAAATTCAGTTCATCATGACGTCTTTGACGTCCATCACGAAAGCACGCAAGTTATTGCAAGACTCAGTTTGACGATAACTGATCACTTGCTAAGAATTCTTCGTCAAAAACAGATCATCTATGCTCAGTAACTTCAACTTGTCTTGAATGTAAAGGCCAACAGACTTTTACCGTGTAGCTGATTCTCACACGATGATACGCAACGGCCATTGTGACTTATGGGTCTTCACTTAAAAGAACAGTTAAAAAACCAATGCTCTTTCACTGACGATATCACGAGCGAGTTTGCTGTGGTTTAGCTTTTGACATAATTTTTTGTTTCGTTCTTTACTTTCTTGAGTGAAACATCATTTTTACTTAAGAATGCACATCCAACAGCTGCACTGGCAACCGCAGGTGGCCAGAATTTCCGGAACGCGCCACTATGGCGTCTCTCATAATGATATCGTCATCATCATTTATTGACCCTTAAAGGCCCTTTTCAGGGTATTACATAAGGGGGGGAGGCATCAATACCAGCATGGTCATTGCACAGGTGGACGCGGAGGCACTTCACGTTGACAGTCGGGACCACATTGCTCATCGAAACTATCATCCTCTTGAAACCCACTCACACGCGCCCTCGGTGCGCTGATCTGTGGCGTGGAGGGGGCGAGCGTGCGTTCGAAAATGCGCGTGGGCTCAGTCACGTGACCTAAAAAGAACCAATAGCGAGCAAGAGCTCCGGGCGGCCACGATTGGCGCCCTCCTTGCTCTCTCTTTTTTCTCACTCGCGCGCGCTGCGGCGCCAGCGCTTCATAATACGCGACCCGGGAGTGCAGCTCGCTATCTCGGATCAAGTCTTGCGGACGGCCAAGGCCAGTAGAGCCCTGGACGTAAGATCCCAGGCATAGAGGATCTAAGATCCCCCTTTGCTTTGAAGAAAGTTCCACTCGCTCTATTTCTCACGGTCACAGGGTCTCTGTTGGAGCTTGCGTCTGATGTTCAACACTGTCCGTGACGAAAATTTGCAGTGGCTTAGCTCGGCTATGCCAGGATATACGTAGCGTTAGCAAAGGTTCAGCTGATTATTCTTAGCTTTCCAGATTGTCTAGGATTATTAGCCTTCTTCTGTTCATTCTTCGTACGCTGAACCGCTAATTGCCAGACAACTACTTCTGGATCCGATGACATAAGCTTCTCGGCTCTTCTGCGCCGTTGAGCAGCATTTGCGCTCTCCTTCTCCATGGCGTTACCCACCTGCAAACGCCAGTAAGAGGCGCTATCAAGCGGCACCAGCGCACTGTCAGACGGCGACTGCACAGCGAAGCCGAATACACCATCTCCCGCTAAAGGGGACCATGAGTAGATGCGAAGCCGGAGCACTTGCACGATCGCGTTCCGTTGGCGTTCGTTGCGCATGCTACCGAGCTCGCGTCGTGGAACGCGAAGAGCGACGCTGCGCGCGTCGTATCTTCCATCTAGCCTGGCCGTTAATTCTCACAGGGCGAGCGGGGAACGCGTTGACAGGCGGGCGAGAGGGGGCAGCGTAGGAGAGGAGAGAGAAGGGGAGGGCAGAGCAGCAGCGGCGCAGAGCAGCAGCGGCGAGTCGCGCGCGCATGCGCAGCACGGCTCATGATGACCCCCGCGAAACCTGCTCTGGCTAGGCAAGTGTAGCTAACGCTACAAAAACGTCCATGATTAGCAAGTCTTCTGTCTTATTTGTAAGGCAGTTGTTAACCTTTTAGGCGTCATCATTAGGCTAAAGAGAGACTTTAAGATTTAATTTCTAATTCCTATTTTATAGTTCAGTGCTTCTTTCGCTGATGTCTTCTCATGACTTTCCAAAATGGTGTTGGTGTGAACCTTAGCCTCCTAGTTTACAAACAAATGATAGGGAAACTTGTGTCACTCTTTTTTCTAAACATTCCCGCCGGCAGGGTACTTCCCTTGAGCGGCCACACGTAGGAAGGCCGCTTCACAATTCAACCTAGTGCAGCTCGTAATACATTGAATAATTTTGCTTATCTGCGGTCACGGCGGCCGCACTTATGATGCGGCGAAGTGCTGAACACACGTGTGCTTAGATATTGCATGCAAGTTACAGAAGCCTATTTGGTCAAATCTAATCCGGAGTCAACTACGATGACGACTCTCATAATCATGCCGTAGTTTAGATTCCTCTTGAAACACTGACCTCCTTTAAAAAGGCTGGATGGCGCATCCCCGCTCTGCGAGGGGGCCGATCGTGAAGCCACCGAAAGGTCCCCTGTTTGTCCCGGAAGCTGGCGTCTTCTGTCTGTCTTAGTCTTGCAATTCAAATATTCTCGGGTGGCAGCTGTTGTTATGATCGGGTTTTTTTTCCAACTCTGTGATTACGCAGCAATTTAGACGCCGACGAACGCTACCGAAACATGACAGACGCCGTGCTGACACCGTCCGAATGTGCGAGACTGCTGTTCTGATAAAAACAATTGTGAGGCCTGGGCGGAACACGCAGCACAGTCACAGCAAAAGCTGGAAGAGCGGCCTGTCTAGATCCCGTTGTAGACTCTCTTGGGGCAATTAATACAAGTACACATGCAAAGTACCCACTGCGCTATAAGTTATCGCAATTTTTCTGATGTAGCGAAGCACCCACTATGAAAATTTTCGCCATTCTTCGGAGAATCGTGGCACCCGCTACACATCTGTAAGGCATTATGTGTACTTTGTGCTGTGGCTGATGACGATGAAGAATTGTAGTTGAGCCTTTTGTAACGGGTTGTAAGAATTCAACGACCGACTCGTTGCGCCATTCGCATTGTGTGACGCCAGGTTTTTATTCTACTCTTCTGCCATGCTATATAACATATGTTGGCCCGCCATGACGCCTGTATGGAGTATTTTTGCGAAAGAGTTACAAGCACTGGCGTGGCATTGTGGCGAAATACTCGACTGCCACGCAGAGGGCGCGGGTTAAGGTCCCATCCGATCCTCGAAATTTGTTTCTCGTTTCATTTTTAACACGAATGTGTTTTATGCCGGGGTCCACCACGGCCCCACTGATGTATTTCCGTCACGGATATGACGCCGTAAAATATATACTTACAAATGGCAAAGAAAAAAACTAGAAGAAAAAGTTCAGTTGCCGGGAGTCGAACCTACGACCCTTCGCTCCGAAGTGCGCGGCGTGAAACCACACGGCCACATACCGCACGTTCTTAAGCTTACTAACAGCAACCTATTTATATACACCATTTACCGTTCGCGGTATTCAGAGCTCGGTGGCTTCAGCGTGTTCTTGTTATCACTACCGAGATGGCGCGAAGAGCGTGCAGGGCGCGCTTTAAAGGTCGACGCCCAATGCGTCGCGAAATGAGCGCGCTTCTACAGGGGGTGTCTCTCGTGTGCACGCGCTTACATCATGATGGGGGCGGCTCGTAACGTCTTGTCCTTTCACCGCAAGTTTCCGTTGACGATACAGAGAGAACGAAGGTCACTTCGCTCGCTACAGCGACCGCGTTTCCGAAAAGAGTGCGCTGCTCACACGCAAAGAAGTAACAATACTGACAGTTGTTAATTCGGGCTCGTCCTGTATGTGTAGTTTCCGTGCGTCCTTTCTGCTTTAGAGCACGCTGCAAGTTTCGAGCTGCATGCCGCTATTCGCGTGACATTACAATTTGTTGCTATAGCATTTATTCCTTGGCCCTTGTGGCGAAACACTGCACAATAAACGCTCTACTACCCCTGTGAAAACATGTTTCACTTTCGTGTTATACCGATTCCTATGAAAGGGGGATCAGCCATGTTTTTTCTTATCTCACGCGATAGTGTTTACGCACATTGGCGGCGGCGGAAAACTATGGCCCCAAAATCGGCTGTTGTTATCTCGAACAGCTTTCGCTGTAACAAACTTCAGCGCCGACAAGGTCCTCTCCACACTGGCCTGCGTGAAAAGCGCGCGAAAGTCCACTTGCGGTAATATAAAGATCTCTTGTGTAGACTGTTTTTGATTTTCGCACAATAAAACATATCTTTGCTTTGGAATACCTGCCTGAGGTACGCGCTATTACTACTGTACCCTGAGTTATGCATAAGTGCTCACATTGCATGGCCTCAGTTGTTCCGGATTGCCAAGTGTTCTCGTGAAACGAAAAATAATTAAAAAAATTTCGGTTTTACTCCCGAACGAAATAACAGATAAAGTTTCGGTTACGTTTTTGTTCCGATCAAAAATATCGTTTTTTTTTTCTTTTTTGGTTTTCGTTCCATTCCGACACACAGCTCCAGGTGTTGCAAGTTTTAGGGTAAATAATACGACAGCCATACATTTCTGTTTTCTCGTAAACTTCGCCTCAGAAAAAAAAGCGTTCGACGAGCTTCTCGAGTATTGTCAACGACACGTTTTGTGCCATCTTGCGTCATCGCGCCATTTAGTGTTGGTACTTTTCGCGAACATTCACTTTATTCAAGGAAACGCTAATGTCACGAAGTTATGAAGTTGTTTCCTTCTGTAATTACATTAAACATTTTTTTTTCTCCGAATCGTGCAGCAAAGCCAACCTGAAAATGAAAGCGCGGTAAATGCATTTGAGGTCGAATCTTTCCTCTATCAGGACCGCAAGGCAGTGCAGTACATCTCATATTCGGATTTTTCTTACGATAGACGCATGACTTTTGTGAATGTTTTCTGCAGAGTGTTTTATTTGTGTTCAATCAGATCTGACTCCAAATTGTAAACTGGTGCCCTTTCTGTTGTTGCAGCCAATTTTCCTTGTGATTTCATTTTTCCTCTCCTTAGTGAATATTCACGGCCATCTTTGTTTTCACTTTTCATGTGCGGTTCACCCTCTCTGCTTTTCTTTATATTTTATGAAAACTCCTCGAAACTTTCAATGACGCAGTACTTGATTGTGAATTTCCCTCATAATTTTCTCCATTCAGCAGCTATGCTTTTTAAAATATATATTCGTAGCCACCTATTTATATTCGTCCACATGGTTGATATCCTTTCTTCCAGCCCGCGACTACGGAAAGAGATAGATCACCCGAATGTATAACTAGTAGTAACGAGTATTATAGATTTCGAACTTTACTTTATGACAACATGCCTACCACCCAGTTAAATCTGGCGTATTTGTCGTGTGTACTGATAAATAATTTTCTATACTGAGTAATTGTGGCAATCGCATATTGAATGTGAGTGTTACCCGCACCTAATATTGGCACATTTCTTATGTGTCGGTACAATTCTTTTGTATGTTGGTGCGTGTGACCCTATATTTGTGCCTAATGATTTCATCGCATGACTTACGCTCCATATAACTCCAACAAATATCATATATGATCTGTAGTGACGTACTGGCAGTTTGTTTTGTGCATCTAAATATACTAAATAAATAAGGGAAAAAAACAAGAACTTTCGAGAAAAAGCCGCAAAAAGCACATCCCTGCGAAAACAAAGAGCACGTATTGGGCTGATCTTGGTTTCTTACATATTAGATGCGAAGTATCTTATGGCGGAGTTCAATCCGGTGGTGGTGGTGGTGTGCGGCGTGACCACCCTTACTGCGCATGCGCATACCCTCTCCACTCACCCTCTCCTCTCACCCTCTCCCCTTTTCCCTTCTCCACTTTCCCTCTACCCTCACCCTTTCCACTCTTCCTCTGAAACGCGGGCTAGACATGCCGAAATCTCCTGCGCAACGCCGCGATGAGCACCATCACATGCGCGTCCCCTCCCCCTCTCTCTCCACTCCTACGCTGTCCCCCTCTCGCACGCTTGCCGACCGCGTTCCCCGCTCGCCCTGTGAGAATTAACGGCGCGGCTAGAGGGAAGACAAGACGCGCGTAGCGCTCTTCTTCGCGTTCCACGACGCGAGGTCAGTAGCATGCCCAAAGAACGCCAACGGAACGCGAACTTGCAAGTGCTCCGGCTTCGCATCGCCTTATGGTCCCCTTTAGCGGGAAATGGTGTAATTTTATTTAGCGTGCTGCTCTCGCGACGGCGCTTTTGTGTTTCAAGATATTTTTATAGTGTCTCTTGCAATTATCCCAAAAGACACTCTCGCAGTTCTTGGAAAACAGCAGCATGTGACGACAAAACAGCAAGTGATAACACCGAACGCTTGCGGATAATTTAGACGAAATGCGGTGGAGATTCTGCGTGGAATTTTTCTCAACCACCTTGCTAACTGCCAACCTCCACAAGACCTTCGATTTCCTGCGCACCACTGTATTCGCAAGCGCTTACGTTCGTATCAGTAATAGTTTCCAAGTGCAAATCGACCCCATATATTTAATGTGACATCCAAGTTCTTTCTGCCTATTACCGCAAACGTCACTGTACTTTTATTCTCAGAATATGGTGGCACATATTTGCTTTTGGCCTTCGCTCTTCCGCACCAAATGTTGCGAAAAACTTGCAGTGTTCCTAATGTATTCGAGTATGACGACTCCAAGGTGTAATGATTGTGAAACGGCGCAACGAAAAAGAGTACAGCATATCCACGGGTGAATGATGAAGAGCTTGGGCGAAGCTCCAGAAGCAATCATGGTTACACCGTGAAATGTTCAGTGGTTTCCCCAAGCAGTAATCAAAGCGATACGCCGCTTTGATTACTGCTGCGCTCGCTTGGCGGCAGCCTCTCGAGCTCGCACCTCGGGATCCTGCCGGCGAGCACGAGAGGAAGCGGCCTTCCGCACCCGGCGCTCCTCGTCGTCTATGGTCCGCCAAGCAGCACGATCCGGCAAGCGCACTCCTCCACGTACGGCGACGATCAAGGAGAATGAGAGATAACGGGCGCAGCAGCCAATCTGAGAACAGGGGCACCTATAACGCCATCTAGCGTGCATTCACCCAACCGCCATATTGCACACATCTCTATAGGACAGCGCCATCTAGTATCTCGTTACCCAACTGCAGTTTGCATGAATCTCTATGGGACTGCGCCATCTATTGAATGATACGGGAGACGCGACGGCGGTGCAACACCGGATGGAGCGACGACCGACCTGTTGATGCTATAAGGAGCTTCGCCCCTAAAACAAAAACCACGCAACACTGACGACGAGGAAGACACGAAGGCAAGCTAGGAAAGCTCTTGTCTTCCTCGATTGCCTTCGTGTCTTCCTCGTTGTGAATTTTGCCTCTTTTTTCGTTGCGCTGTTTCATAACCATGAAACTTTACCAACTCGCCCAACTGTCAATGCTACTGTCCAAAGTGTAAGCCATCCGGCGAGGCTTTATTACCGTCCTCTTTTGTAGATCACGCGAACGCCACAAAGACTAAGTGAACGAACGCCTGCACGCACGCTTCTGAGGAGTGCGGCTTTGTTATTTTAGTCGGAGAAACCACGAAAAGGCGGAGTGAACGAGAAGCTTGAGCGATGACGTGGTAACTGCGGGAGAGAGAGAGAGAGAGATGCTCTTTATTAGAAATACAGAGATTTTTGCCGGCGTCAGTATACCGCTGGCATACTACTCTGTGAAGGGATGAGGAACGGGATTGACAGACTAAAGAAGAGAGGGAAGGAAGAAATAATAGAAAGAACGAATATAAAAAAGTGAAATGTAAGTGAACCTGATAGAAATATTTACAACGAGGGTGTCAGGTAAGTTAAGGCTTTGCTATGTGAAATAGCCAACCGTTAAAGCTTTCCGACTAGGCCAATTTTTGATAGGTAATTAAACAGTGACTGTACAAGCGTCGCTGCTTTGAAGGGCCGGGCACTGAACCTAATAGGTAATAGGTTGTGCAATGTTAACTGATCGTGACAGATCATGTCCATTTGTCGCTCAATCAATTGTCTCACATCGCGGTACGCTGAACATTCCAGTAAAATGTGCTCTACTGTCTCTGTTTTGCCAGTTATCACAGCAGGGACTAGTGGTGCGCCCAATGCGGTACAATTAACTGTTCGTGTATGCCACATTCAGTCGAAGACGATGGTACAGCGTCTCAAGTTGGTGAGGAAGTGTTGAGAAAATTTTCAGTCTCACTTCTGGGTCAATGCATCGCAGACAGTTATCTTGATGGAGCGGCAGATTCCAGAGGCGGTCTTTTTCTTGACAGGCACATTTTTTTGCGAACTTCGAGGCGTCGACTTTAGTAAAAAATATTCTTCTGAAATTCCTGTAGTGGAGTCCTTTTCGGGCTACTTCATCCGCTTTTTCGTTTCCTGAAATACCAGCATGGCCAGGTATCCAATGGAACTTAATGTAATTACCTGCAATATTAGCCTTGTGATGAAAATAGGCGATATCAGATGCTACACTTTGGTCATTACCATGCTTATACCTGTTCGACATACTTTGTAAGGCTGCTTTAGGATCTGTAAATATCATCCATGTTTTTGGCAGCTGGTGTCGTAGTATAAACATAAGAGCCTCCTAATGCCATATAGATCAGCTGACGTAGATGATGTCGCTCTCTCAAGACGATACGAGAGGGATTTTCTTGTAGAGGGCACATAAACTCCGTACGACGATCTACTTTGGGGTGCAGAACCGTCTGTGAATATGTGCGTTTCGGCTGCGTATTCTTTAGACATATACTCCAACGCTATCTGATGAGTTGCTGCTTGGGGCATTTTCCTTTTTGCACAAATTCCGGCGATATATGGCACACTTTCTAGTGGTGGCGGTGTTTAGGGTGAGATGTTCTTTGGCATAATAGGTGACGCCTGAGCAGGAATCGAAATACGTGCGCATATGCTTCCGACAGCCTGCCCGGAGCTAGATGTAGCATTGGCTGTAGAAATTTATTTTTAAAAGTGGGTCTTGTTGTGGATAACGTGCCGGCGTAGTGATTACCTTGCATGATTTATGGCGCAGTGGGTACCTTGCATGATTTATACTAGAGCACGCACCGCAGTAGAGCGAGCGCTCTGTCGCACGTCCATATGTTAGGCAAACATCACACCATGCGCGAGCTCTCAGCTCGTGCGAAAACTTCGTTCTCTCCTTTCTTCCATATATCTAGTGGCACCCTTTTCTCAGGTGAACATTCCTTTCTGCACACCATGCGCAAGCTCTCCTCTCGTGCCAGCACTTCGTTCTCTTCTTTCTTCCATACATTCTGGTGGCACGCGGGGCACTGGTCGCGCCAGGGGGACAGGCCTCGTTCACAAGCTGCTCCGCATCCAAAACTGAATATTAAACTTCGCTGGAGAGCCTTTTCTTCTGATACTCCAGGAATGCACACACTGGCTATCCAACCTTTTCTATAAGAATGTAGACAACTTGCTATTTAAGCTTCTAGATATAATGTAAAGCCGTACTACCACACACTTTTAAAAAAGAGAGTACGCGTTACTGTTTTTGCAGTGGTCCGACATGCCACATATATGGCTCTCGATAAAGATATACATTAAGTCACTATTGCGTCTCCGACTATCCGACGAGAAAGTATAATGATTTCGAGACTTAGTGGCTCTCCCTCTTTAAAGACAGTCATATACGTCGCAAATCAGGACTGATAAAAAAGATTCAAATGACTATTTTGGTCTTTGAGCGTAGACTTTGAAATTTCTTATTTATGTTGTACAGACCTGGATTTGTGAAACTGTCGCTTGAGTGCGGCATCAGATAAGCTTATACCTGATACTAATTGTTCGACACAAGCTTAGTCTTCAGTAGTGCTGTACACCACGGTTCAACAAAAATAAAGTTCACACTTGAAAAGACGCGAAAGACGCCGGGAAATCGTCTCCATAATAAAGAAAACTCAGCCTAAAACAGGATATGATCAAAACTGCACGGGTTGTTCAAGAAATGCCTTCTAAGTTAGGTGTAAGCTCAACCAAAGATAACGGATGCACCTGGAACCTTCCCGGTTAAAATGAAAGGCGTCCTTGTTCTACGCATAAGTTGTAGTGGCACGAGTACCAAGTGACACCCTTTGCCATCTTCCACACCACCCTGTAAAGAACCGATGCGAATTGTCCGAAATTCCTGACACCCCTCCCCACTTTTCAATGAAGCGCCTTTCGCGCATTTGAAAGTGGAATAAACGCGGTTTCATTCATTCATTCATTCAGCCCTTACAACTATATGGTCTGAGAAGCTGGGGAAGCGTTCCGAAGTGGAGGCGTCGCGCGTACTTTTTGCTTTAGTAGCCCGATCATCGTCGGTGGCATTGGCTGGAGGGTGACGCGCACGCTAGTGCTTCCGGGCGCGCTGAAATTCCTCGTATTCAACTCAACTGTTCGCAAACGCGAACAGTTGAGTTCATTCTGGAACCAACGCGGCCACCACCGATAAGGCGCGAATGTTCTATGCCGCACGTATAAATGCCGACATGCCTTACCGCTGAGCAGATTATCGAATGCCGACGCTCTGTTCGCCGTTATCAGTATACAAAGTGCATTGCTTGCTTACAATTGGACTTGGCGTTTCACGGCCACATGTTCGGCCAAATAAAGAGTTACGTACTTTCGAGTTCTGCTGGAGCCTCTTTCACCGTCACGACCACGTGACATCTGGTGGAGGTGGCGTTCGTTCATGTTTCGGACACCCCCATCAAACCATGAACCCAGTCCAAGTCCTGAAGAAGACGACGACGCCAACCCAGACCAGTGGGCTAGCCGCAGGCAGCGAGGCCTACCATCACAGCACGGGCCCCTACACTCTAAGGCAAAATTACCCCGAACGAGGAGTAACGGAGCCCAATAGGGGCGCGCAGATGAACGATTAGACCGTCGTAGGAGCAAGCGGAGAGGGATGCGTGCCGTGTGCAAACCAGTTAGTCTCCAAAGGGATGAACGGCGCGGGAGATGCAGGCCGTGTGCATGGATACGTTTCGTGTGCAAACCGTTGTCAAGGGTAAACCGTCGTCCTCCTCGCTCGGGTCAGTCTTCCAACTTGTGTTCGAGCTGGCGTGTTGCCGGTTGTGTCGCGCTCAGAGTTCGCCGATCTAGGAACTACGGCTCGCTGCCTTTGATACCACGTATGCGTGGATGAGTGTGTCGTGCTGATTTTACGTTTCGCCACACCCACGAAGTCTGGAGCTGCTCTCGACACGTCGCGATGCCGCGCTGTATATCTCCGACGTAGTCACGGCACTGCGTCGCCACCGGCTAGGAATGGCGGCCGAGAAGACAGTAGGCCTATCGATCCATGACTTCAATCTGAACCGGGCCCAAATCGGCGCTGGATTCTTTCACAAGTAAGTGATCGCTCTTTATTCTGCCGTACCTATCGCGTGCGCGAAACTGATCGCGATTATCGGTAACGGACTCGATCGTGTTGTATATCGCGCGCACGAAATGTACCGCGAGGGCCGGCTTGGGCGTGATCTGGCCTGTGCTTTGTGACCGCCTGGATATTGGCCGCCGTTGTCGTCGCCTGTCCGGATGTTCGATTCGCCGTGGTGATGAGCTGCGAGCTCGCGATATTAGCAATATTAGGAGGCCTCGCCGCTGTTTTGCGACTCGTCCAAAACGCTGTGCGGTAGCAACGAGCTCGATTGTATGCCGCGCGCTTGAAATGCACCGGCATGGGTTGGCGGGTGCTTCAGCTAGCCGACTTTAGCTGCGCTTCGGATTATTGGTCGCCATGAACTTCGGCTTCCTCGACGTTCGCTCGCAAGCACTTCGCCGCCATTCGTGGCGTCGACCCCACTTTCGCTCGCTGTACTGGTGCGCGCTCGAGGAATTTGGTGGACATTGGACGCCGTTATCGTCGGCTTCCCTTCGCTCGCTCGCAAGCAGCCTGGCACCGTTCGGGGCGTCAGCTTCGCGTTCGCGTGCTGGTCTGCTCGAGTTTCGCTGGCTGCTGGGGCGGCGGCTGACGGGCTGACGCCGCTCGCAAAAAACTCGCCGGCTCGTTGGGGCGAGGTGGTTGGCGGCGCCTCGGCGTGATGGCTGCGGCTGCCGCACTTGAAGTGTTTGTTGCGCTGTGTGGCTTGAAATGCGTCTTTGATGATGTATGACATCACGGTGAAATTATTTACATGCCATATTTTAGACGCGTGTTTTTATTTAAGCATTCGACACTATCAACCACCACATTCTTGTTATGCAGCTTGAAGCAATAGGCGTAACTGGTCCTGCACTATTATTATTAAAAAAACTACTTACTCAGTAGAAGCCAAGATGTCAGTCTGTTAGGTAATAAATCTATACCTAAAGTAACAAATATAGGAGTACCGCAAGGTTCTATTCTCGGCCCACTTCTTTTCAGTATTTACATAAATGATTTGCCATCTTGCCTTACCAGTTCAGAATGCTTACTGTATGCAGACAACAGAACAATTGTTAACACTGATAAATGCCTCCAATCTCTGACACAGAAACTAAATCATGACGTTTCAGGCTTGGCTGCTTGGTGTATCCATAATAAATTACAAATAAAACCCACTAAAATGAAATTCGTTGTTTTCCACTCTCAGAAACGTGAACATAATTAATCCCGCCAATATTTCTAAATCAATTCGCAATTGAAGCAGACGATGAGGCGACCTTCTTGGGAATTAAACTGGACCGTCATTTGAAATTTCATTCGCATGTTGCATACCTGCGAAAAAAAATGGCTTACGGCATACGTGTTCTAATTAAATCCCGCGATATATTTTCCAAACCCACATTACATTCATTGTACTACGTTTTTATTCATTCTCATATTAATTACTGTATCACATCTTTGGGTAATACCTACAGAAGTCATCTCGTCTCCCTTCAAACTATGCAAAATCACTCTATTAGAATACTTACCCACAGTCATAACCGCAGTGATGCTAAAGCACTCCTGCATGCCAACAACATCCTAACAATCGAGAACACTTTCAAATATAATCTAGGAATACTAGTTTTCAAGCAAATGAAAAATCAGCTTCCTTTGTTTATAATCCCTCCATCAAGTCTAGAGAATACAAATTTGACAAGGTTTGCACAAAATCACAATTTTATCTTACCTATAGTTAATACTAACTATGGCAAACAAACAGCCCACTTCACTGGAATCTCTCTCTAATACTATACCTTCAGGAATAAAAACCTCGGAATCAATCGGCATATTCAAAAAAGATATGAAACTTTCCTCTCATCCATTCCTTAATCTGGATAGTTTTGGTCACTTCTATTACTCCCGCTCCCTTTCATGCCTTCTCACAACCTAATGTTAACGCAGCATCGCATCATCATCCTACATTGCTGCTATCAGATGTGTCTATTTAGCTTTCTTTTTCGTACTTTATTTTTACTATCTTTCACCATGGTAATTATCTGAAAACTGTTTAGGATAGTTGAATTATCTCTATTTTTTATGTTGTCTAATTTCAGTTTTTGTTGCTGCTTTCTGCTAATCATTTTCTTAAGTAGAACTCCTTTTTTCTTTTTTACCTGCGATGTATTTTATTACCTGTTTTCTGTACCACTGTTTGCTGCATCAATTAATTTTTTCTGTATTCACTACTGTAGGAGGTCCCGATTGTTTTTCTCAGCTCGTAATGAACCGATTTGAAAATTTTTTGTGGCATACTGATCTTCATTTGGCACACAACAACTTCCAGCGTCTAACTAAAATTGGCTATGTCGCCTGGTGAGGGGCCCTTTAAGGCATTGACAAAATTGAACTTCTATTGAAAACGCGCCGAATGAGACGGACATGTAACGCGTTGCAGGTGCTAATCGCCGAGGCCACAGCAATGACGAATTGCTTTACTTTACCGCTCCCAGAGGGCAACCCCACCCCGCCGACCGCGAGAGTGGTAGATACAAAAGACGCATTTTTAAGGCCTCCAGAGTCCGTGACCGTGGCGCAGTGGATGGCGTGCCCGGCATCTGTTGTTGCGGACCGAGCGGTCGTGGGTTCGATGCCCGTTGACGGAACTATTTTTTTTCTTTGCCATCTGATCGTCTAAATTTTTTCGACGTCATTCCCGTGACGGAAATACGTCACTGAAATCTTGGTGGACCCTGGCATAAAACACTTTCGTTTAAAAAAATCGAAATATGTTTTTTTTTATTGTACGGAATGGCAGGACCTTCCTTAACAATACTGCTTACCCCACACATTTTCGCACATTTCGATTGAGGGAACACTACCAGGTTCGCGAGACCAATTGATGAGCAACGGCACCACGTTTTCTCAGGCCGTGCACAACTTAAGCTTTCTGCCTTAAGTGAATGCCTTATAAACGAAATCTCCTGAAGAAAGAAAAAAGAACGTGGAGGCGACCCGAATCCTTGTCCAAGGTGTCTGGTAGTGACCCTCGCACGTCGGCATTAGTGTGCCTTGATGCATTAGAGTGGCGAGTTGAGTTTTCTGGTACAAAGTTTTGAAAAAATTGCAGCGCGAAACACAAACATGCACGCACTCAGGCAGAGAGAGACTACGTAGAGGAGCGACGCCAACGCACTACCATCTACGTAGCGCTATTTTCTCATGTACGTCATCCCCTCACTCTCTAAAGCGCGCGCCCGCGAGAGGAAGCGCAAGCAGCGTTCACCTTGAAATTTGACCCATTTCCGCGGCGCGTAGCGTTGCAACATTTGGCAAACGTGATCGTGAACGCCCAGTGTATGCATTGCGTTCGTTAGCTGAAAATTGTCAAACCTGGTGAGGGGCCCTTTAACACACCGCGAGGTGACGATCTTAGCCCAAGCGTCGTAAAAGCGTCGGCCTCGCTCATAGCTTGACGCTAATCCAAACCAAAAATAGCTCCGCGACGCGCGCCTGCCTCACCTGGCTGTAACGCCGCGTTCCCCGCTCAAGCGCTCGCCCCGAGAAAAATCCCGGCCGGTCTACCGGGGCGGCACGACGCGCTTTGCGTTTCCCTCTAGTCCGCCCGTGATGTTCACTCACATTTTAACATGCCGCGGGATGGCGACCAAGTTCTCCGTCCAATATGTGACGCTCTTCTGGCTATCACGCCTCGTTCTCTGATAACGCTTTCACCGTTAACTACTAGAGCGACCACACGGGTTTGTTTAATCATTTAACAAGGACGTTAGTCGTCGGGATGGAGATGTACCACCAATCATCGATGACACTGACTATGACCTTTATTTTCGCATCAATACAGTGATTGATACGAAAGATTGATACGAGTGATTGATCAAAGTGAGTGCATGCACGTTAAACGGTGCTATAGCTGCCAGCCATCAATATACATAGTACAAACTCTCTCATATCAATGTACAGTAAACATTCAGTTACTTCTGTAAGGGCAAGCTCTACTTTTGTGTTATTCCAATTCCTTTGACGGAGGGATCAACCATCTTTTTTATTCTTCGCCTACCGTGAGTCCTTGATCATGCTTAAAAATGTCGGAAACCTGCACTTCAATAACATCCTCCAAAGGCTCTTAAGGCAATATATAACCCATAACACTACGTTCTTGCCCTCTCAAGACACATTTGAAACAAGCATTAGATTAAAGAGGACTTTTATACGGATAATGACTTGACAATGTCACCTCAGGATTTTCGTAGCTTAGAAGTTAGCGATATAATTGTGTAAAACTCGCAATGTTTGTTAGAGCGATTACTGTGGCTGTGTTTTGTAAGAGGTAGGAGATGCCATGCATGCTTTGGCTCCAGCAGCAGTGCGATGCCGCTTCAAGCGGTGTTTAGTAGAATGTAATAATTTACATCGTCAACCAAACCAGGGTGCCCGTACTTCTCGAAATCGTTTGAAAGGCTTGCGTCTCCTTGATAATTGTGTGTGCTAACAGCTACTTCCAATGGTAGAGTGCTCTAAATCATTGTACTGCCGTGCTTGCATTGCACTGCGATAGCTTCACGCACACCCGCATACAGCTCTTCCACGGTAAGGTACAAGGTAAATGATTTAACTCTTTTCCAAGAACCAAACTATCTAGCCACTCGTGATTGATTGTGCTCAATCACTCTTAGGAAAGAAAGGGGTCCCTTAGTTGAGTGCATACTTTCACAAGGCATAGCACGCAATTAGGGCTGTAGTATATTAAAATCCATCAATCCATTAATAATATTATCAGGACTGGCCGGCATTGTTTAAAACCCTTCGTTGCAGCATGTTTTTAAGACAAGTGTCTCTGCGATATTTGCCGTTGGACAGCTGCACACTCTCTTCCATACTAGGCTGTAATGATTGTCCTTTCGTGCTAAATTGATGCTGCTGGCATTTCACTGCGATAGATTTGGAGAAAGTCGCATAAACCTTTTCCACGGTAAGGTACAACGTAAGCTAAATAATTTAAGTCATTTTACAAACCACACAACATAATTACTCGTCACTGATTGCGCACAATAACTCCTAAGACAAAACCACTTCCGTAGTAGAGTAGGTATCTTAGAATCCTAGAGCGCAGATTTAGGTCTCCGGCATATGAAAATAAAAAAAATTCAGCAGATCCCAGGTACCGTGGGAATCGATGTTAGCGAAGCATGCGCGGGGTGGTGACTGTGGCGTAATTTTTCACATTGAGCGAAACGTTACGGAATGACGCTAGAGCAATGTAGAAGTGGTATACGCACATTCATGTGTTAAAGAGTTGCATATGTATTATATACCCAGTTGTTTACAGTTGCGTAACGATGCCAACAAAAACATGGGTGTTAGCAGCACCAGATGCGGTAAGCTGATATGTAGTGCTTATATTCTTCAATACTGGATAGCGCGAATCCGAACAAGGCAAAGAAGGAACACAGATACGCATGACAGGCGTTACTTGCAACTAAGCTTCATTCAAGACAGTTTCCCTAGATATGTACACAGCCGAGTGGCACGCGCAGGCGCACTGCACGTACGTTATAGTCACAGTGCAGTTGTTACGGTTATGCGTATACCTGTCCGTTATGACGGAGAACGCACGCACGCACGAACCTGTGTGCATGTGCGGAAGGGGTTTTTGACAGTTCTTGAAGAAGGTCATAGACACCGTGATCTTTGAGCCCCAGCAGCTGGACCGGACTTGTTATTCGGATTCGTTCGCGATCACCGCTACGAGGAGTCTAAGTGCAGTGATGTGCGAGGTATAGTACAGCTGGTGGAAATCCTTGATGCCTCTTACGAGGAAAGACCTATCATCCATCCTGTCCTGAACGTGGCAGCGAGGTCTTTTGATTCCCTGTCCACATGGAAGCCGTCTTTCACGCAGTATATGGAGCAGTCGTTGTTGGGTCTTGATAAATCAATGTTGAAGTCACCGGTAATGATGAGAGGCCTGGTTCTCTCGGCAGATTTAATTTAGGAAGTTTTGATCCCGGTTTTTGCATAATCCACGCGGTCCACATTGCGCACCAGGTGGACGAGTGGATGGTAGTTGAGCGTCTTCCAGAGCTGTTCTTTCTACAACTCTGGATCGTGTTCGTCATACACTGATCCCCTGCTGAGCCAATTTTGGTATGTTACAAGTCTTGGAGACGACCTGGAGAGCGCCCCGACGTAGGCGGCTAGATAGATAGATAGATAGATAGATAGATAGATAGATAGATAGATAGATAGATAGATAGATAGATAGATAGATAGATAGATAGATAGATAGAAACGGCCAAAGTGCCTGAGGTTCGCTTAAGAAATGCTTCGCATTTAATAAATAAAGAAATAATAAATAAAGAAATTTGGCAAGTGATCGACCTGGTGAATAAGCTTTATTACACGATCTGGCGGGTTTCTGCTTCGTGCTAGACCGCAGTGGTAGAGACATGGAGACCGTCTTCCTACAGCCTCCCTGGCCTGCTGCATAGCCCATATTTTGTCTTCGACCTCCTTTCTCAGCATCGCTATCCACCACCGCTCCAGAACGGCCTCAGGGTATCTTCTTTATATCTTGGAACAATCCCACAGTATATGTTTCCATTAGGCATTTTCTGTTTTGCATAGTTCGCATTTGTTCTCCGGGGATAACCGTATAAGTGTGGGTAGCTCCTGTGGGGGTGTGCAGGGTTTGAGTTGAAGTACACTGTAACCATCACTATTCAGCCACTTGTTTCCTTAGTAGACTCGGATGTGGTGCGGGAAGGACGCCCCTTCCCTCTCTGTAGTGCTGTGCGTATTCTGGGTACCTTGTATCCTTTAGAGGTATCTTGGCGGCACCAGCGATGTCCGTCACCGAGAGGTCCATTCGGGTTGAGCGGTGTCTTAATTCTCCCTACAACTTGTGGGCCATCTCGATCGGCTTTGAGGTATCAGCACCTCTGTGCGTCGGGAACCATATTAGTTACTTCAGTTCATCTATTTTGATTAATTCATTGGTGTTAACGATGATTCTGAGCGCTCGTTGTGAAATCCACCCTTTCGTGAAATTTCTGATAGCTACTTGTGAGTCACTCAGTGTAACTATGTGTTATAACCTCAAAGAAACATAAATAAATAAATGAATTAAATGAAAAGGTAAATAAATAAATAAAAACATGGTTAATCCCTAAATCATAGCAATCGGTATTACACAAAACTAAAACGTGTCTTTACATTAGTAGTTGCAGGTTTACTGTAAATTGACATAAAAAGGGCTTGCACAAATAATATTGGTGTTTCGCAGCTATAGCACCGTTTAAGGTGGATGCACCCACGGTCACGTTTGCTGGCACATCTCCATCGCGACCACTAACTTCAATGATCAATTATGAAAGAATGATTTGTGGTAGCTGTAGTAGTTAACGGTGGAACGGTGAGAGCGTAATCAGAGAAAGCGTGTGACAGCCAGAAGAGCGTCGCTGATGTGACGCAGAACTTAAGCTATGGCTGCCATCCCGCCGCATATTAAATAGTTGCTGCATACCACAGCGAGAAGAGGAAAATGCAACGTGCGTCGTGCCTATCGTCTAGCCCGGCCGCGTCTTTTCTCGTAGCGAGCGTAAGCGGAGAACGCGGTGTTGCAGTCAGGCGAGGCAGGCGCGCGTCGCAGAGCTATTTTTAATATGAATAGATGCTATAAGCGAGGCTGAGGCTTGGGATAGTCTCCACCTCGTGGTGTGTAAATGCGTTGACAAATATTCACTTCTATTTTAATCGCACCGATTGGGACGGACGCGTAGCAACGACGCATTGCAGAAACTAATCGCCGAAGCCGCGGTCGTAATGTATTACTTTCACTTCACCACTCCCACACGGCGTCCCTGAAGTCTTGGTGGACCCTGGCATTAACCACTTTCGTGTTATTAAATAAACAAATAAATAGTCTCTCAGGGTCCCTATGTATTCACCGAAGACGACTCGAAGGCGAAAACCGTCTTTTTTTCCCAGTCGATGTATTGATCCTGCCCGCAACCTTACGAAAGCTTTCAACGCCTAACGTGGCTTTGCACTGCCTCCAGGATCGGAGCCACCTAACCTGATTTTGAACTGCCTGCGTGATTTGCACAGCTTTGACCAAGGTAAAAGAACATGTGATGACGTCATCCTGTGACGTTACATCACGTGACGTCACAGTAACGTCATGATGGCGCCAGAACTTTCGGCCGAATGTCGCGTCATTATGACGTCATGCGGTGAAGTCATGACGTGGTACTCCTTTGCATCACTTGACCCCGACGCCACTCGAAGACGCCGACGCGGGACGCCGACTTCGACGGTCATTTTGCGTGTTTGATGAGGCGTCTAAAGCTTTCACCTTAAATGAATCAATAATTATTATCGGGATCGGAGTGCTTGCACTAGTTCCAACCGCAGCGACCGTTCGCTTTTCTTTCATTGTCCACGAAACTGTTCTAAAAACGCCTTCATTATTCTTTTTCCGTGAGAAGGACCCACTGGAACAATTTTCACTAACTAGAGTTCGGGTTTCCCAGCGAAATCTCTAAACAAACAGTTTAGCAGCCTCTAATGCGGCCTTTGTATTACCATGCTCAATGCGCTCGCCTAGCGATCGGAAATGCACTGTGATTGCATGGAGATGCAACCACAGGGCAGAGCAACCTAATCACTAATCTTCGATAAATGTATGGTAAACTATAGGAATACGTGCAGTACTCATCTGCAGCGAAACTAATTGTTACTAGCCGTGAGTGGGGTGATGCGCACGTTCGAATTTTCCTTGTCGAATAACTACGCTGCGAACGCTTACAACGTACTCTGCAGTCTGTTTACTATGCAGTCGTCCTTGAAGGGGCCCGTTCACAGTCTGAACAGGGCAAAATCTGCTGGCAAATAAAGCTTTCAAAATTACATTTCGGTAGACCGTGAGCCGCGCACTGCGTTATTCTTTTCCGAAAACAACCTTCTGATAAGAAATTAATGTACGATTTTTTGTCATAGTGGTTAGACAGGAATTTATTATCGAGACAGCTTTTTTTTATCAGGCGTTGGAGAGATACTGACCAAAATTTATGCTGCCGGAATTTTCAGCCAAATTGAAAGACTAGGTGTTGGAATCGGTAGACAATCCGTCACTTCAGCAGAAACTAGCGGGAAATAATGAATTTAATGCGTCATTTACAAACTGCAGCGTCTAGCAGGCACGCCGCGAACTAGATGTGGTGACGATTGGTGAAGTGTAATGTCCGCAGAATTGGGCGTGCCAACCTTGGCAGCCCTAGACCACATATCTCAACCCGCTCGGCTCCCTGTGCGGTTCCCAGAGCCAGTGCGATCGCCACCAGCAGGGCCTAATGGACCCGGGAGGGATAAAGCTCCTAAAGATTAAAGTACGTATCAGCGACTTTGTGGAAGTGGCATGTAAAAGAAGGGAGAAAAAGGGAAATAGTGGCTAGGTTGGCACGCCTGTTTCTGGGGAAAAATTGGCCGCGTATCTGCGTGCTTCGCTGCAAATGTCGCGTAAAGACGATAGAAGAGGCGCTGTGTGAGATATGGACGCCATCTGGCAATACATCGGGAAACATGAGTGCTGTGTTGCGTGCTGGTAGTCCCGGCGCAGCAGCAGGCGAAGACCGGCGGTGACCAACGCGACCGGCGGGGACGCCAGCCAGCCCAAAAACGCGGTTTGGCGCGAAGCGCTGAAGCAGAGAAACGTCCGCACTCAACGAGTACTCTCCACACACTCTTTTATTTACACGTCGCCTGGGTAAAACAGGAACGCCAGAGCGGCGCCCACAACCGGCAGCCTGAAGGCCACCCACAACGCTGCATTTTCATTTTTTAAATATTTTTTTCACCTTCTTGGCCTTCTCAAAACTAAAGTTTTTCAACACCAACCCATGGCATTCGTACAGTGCAATACAGAACCGAAACCGAAACACAACCATGAGCTCGTTCGAAGGGCACGGAGGAAGGCAAATTTCAGCGCAGTCGCATTTTCAGCTTTGTTGAAACAGCGCTCACTAGACGACGACGAAGTAAAAGAAGGCACAGGACAGGCAGCGCCTGTCCTGTGCCTTCTTTTACTTCGTCGTCGTCTAGTGAGCGCTGTTTCAACAAAGATGAACGCACTCGCTCAAGCTTCCATTCTTATGTATTTTCAGCGCAGCTTAAGAAACTAAGGTCCTTAAAATTACGTATGTATGCATTTTCTATTAAAGGAACACGCCACCTAATACTTACCTAGTGGTGTTGCACCTCAGATATGCATGATATTTACTTTTTGATCGACAACGTTCACAAGTATGAACAGCCGTACCAGTTCAAGACGGCTGGCCCTTGGGCAAGTGGTTACACTTTGACCGAGTGGCTAAATCGAGGGACGTGCTGACAAACAGAAAGAGAGACAGGCAGAAAGACAGACCAAAATTTCTGCGTTTAAGTTCCCCAAGAAAGACTATCGTCTTTAATAAACGTGCACCCTCCGTCCGCCACGAGGACAAATGACGTCCCGACCATCGATGCCCGGCCGCGCGCGCTCTGGCGTGCAGCCGCCATGCGCTGACAATCATGCAAATACACAGCCACCTGTTGTAAAATCTGTGAAACAAACTTTGCTGGTCCAAACAGTTGCGTCTCAGGAGTGTAACTTCGATGTTTACTTTATTTTTTTCCTATTTTCGCTCTACCACCTTGATGAAGTTTATGAGAAGAGCACGCGAGCTTCGCTACAGTCGTTGCTGTGGGCGTGTTTAAAGTGAACGAGGCATTGGCATGCGTAATTGGACCCAGCAATACGACTGCGGCACTGTCATGACAGCTACAGCCGATTTCTCCTCATAATGCTTTTAGGGACAGGGACAGCGCAGTGCTCTCCCATATAAACTTTAATGAGTCTGTAACGATACAATCACAACTGGAAAATTCAATGGTTGTAAAGACGGCCGCTATACCCGCACCGGCCAAAAAAGGAAAGAAGAAAAAATTGTACCATACCCACGAAATGTATGATGTTAGAGGAGCTTACTCGGAGATAATTGGGTAAACCGTGAATGCTCCGTACAATACCTCTACTGTCATATAAAGACGTGACACGTTGTTATAGTAGTGATTGTGGTCAGTTTGTTGTCGAACCACAAGCGGTCGCACACCTTGCAGCTGTGGCCGAACGTGTGGTCGGAAATGGTGCTGGTAGAGCGCGTCGGCGCCGCCAACTTCAGGTAGCGACCGCTTTCGGCGCTTGGCCGTTGCATTACGCGCCCGTAAGAATCTCTTGCGGCCGCTTCCGCACTGCTTCGGCTTCGCGGGCTTGCATCTCGAAGTCCGCACTACGCTGACGTCTCTCTTCGGCCTCGCGAGCTCTCACCGCAGGGTCTTGGCGGCGAGCCCGCGTTGCTGCTGCCTTGCGAGCCTTCCGCTCCGCCGCCTTGCCTTCTTTGTTTATGTAATTAGTATCGAAGCGTACTGACTGACGACTGTTGAAAGAGAGAGGAAGCGCGCAGTTGTGGCCTCTAGCGGCCTCCTGTCAAACTAGAGCACATGCCGGAGTGGAGAGAGCGCCACATGCTACCGTTGGCTATGCTATATGTGGTTTTGACTGCTTTAATATCATCATCAAGGCGCTCGAACAACAAGAGGAAGAAGACTTCTCTTTCATGCGAGCGTGCGCTGAGATGGTTTTATTTTAAATATTTTTCTAAGCTACCCGATTCTTGGCCAATCCCCCTCAGTGGGTGTGAGCCAGCAGTATAGGATCTACATCTACATCCACATCTACATCTACCTGTGTTACGCCCGGCTACTACGGCGATTGACAAGCCCCGGGCATAAGGAGCAAGCTCCTAAATCCCACAGGGTCCCTTGTGCATTCACCTAAGACGACTCGAAGGCGACAGCCATCTTCTTTTTCTTCTCAGTCAATGTATTAGCAAGCCGGCATGGCCGGTCATGTAGGCTCACTAGATGTATTGATGCTGCCCCGGCACCCTCCGAAAGCTTCCTGCATCCAGCGTGGTTTCGCACTTTCTCATGAAATGGAGGCACCTCACCTGGTTATGTACTGCCTCCGTGATCAGCCCACCTTTCACCCGGCTACGATGTCATGTGCTGACGGTGTAGGCTTATGCCACACGAGCGAAGGAACCGAAGCCACAGGAGCGAAAGATCGACGCGATTGGGGAACACGACACATGGCTACACGTGCCACTGCCAAGCGCCGCCTTTATTTCCTTCTCTTCAGGTCGCGCGCTGTCCCGTTTTGTTCGCCAGCCAAAGGAGGGCGCCACAATGGCATTATGTGGTGTTAAGCCACATGACGACACGTTAGAATTTGCGCCGGCATGATGACGTCACACATTTTTGCTACCTGTGATGACATGAACGCGTCATACGGTGACGTCCTCACGTGATGATGATTTTTCCTGGGGGGGGGGGGGGGGGGGGGATCGGAGATCTCTGTTCGTTCCGCGTTCGTTCTGGCGGTGTTACGTCACAAAAGTGGGCGGTCCGCAGCTCTCTTCCGCCGAAAGGAAGAGGACAGCCAATCGTCAAGCGGTGAGCGGCGTGCTTTCCGGAAGTAGACGCGCATCGTTTGTCCTCGGCAAGGGGACCGTATATTTCAAAACGAATTGTTTCTCGCCTTCTAATAAATACAGTTCTTATACGAAAAGATATTGTTTTTCTTTTCAAGCTCAAACAGTTTCTGAAACAGCAATAGGTTTGAGCGCTGATATTTATTGGTGTTAGTTTTTCTAACGTGCTCGCTATGGGAAGTCGCGCACGCGAAAGAAAAAAGAGGAAAGTAGCGGTTGGCGCAGTTTTTCAAGATGTCGTCCCACCGGAATGTCTGGCTTCGCTCCCGGGTGTCGAATCGTCAAAAGGAGCTTCTGCTGGCTTTTATAAAAGAGCACCCACAGATACCTGCGCCGTCGTGCCCACTGGGGCCGTCGTTCACGAGTGAGGACCGGGACGACACGTGGCAGTAGCTGGTAGCGCTTTTGAACTAAGAAGTCCCTGCGCGTAAGACCACTGGCAGGCCCGTTCATTTTGTTCGCACTGTTCGTTTCGAGAACAGGAAGCGACGCCGCACTCGCTCAAGTCTTCAAACGCATCTCGCACCTCCAACCGCAACAGAAGCACATATCGCAAGCGCCATTTTCTCAAAATCAGCTGTTGCGGCAGCCGCAACCGCGGCATCATGCCGTGCGAAGCCGTTTGTTCGCTCGAGAGAACGCGTGCGAACGGTCTCGCGCTCCGTTCGTTTGTTGCAGACGACATGCTCGTTATGACGCGGTATGACGTCACCAAAAGATAAAAGATCAAGCATAAAGAAAAATGGCTACTCCCCTCAGAGACGTGGTTTTTTCCGGCTTCGGCCAATCGCGTACGCCGCCAGAATGGGTACAGAATGAACGGCGCAGAACAGAGATCTCCGATCACCCCACTCGTTATGTCGCGATATGACGTTACCAAAAAAAACCACAGCATATCCACGGAGTGAATGATGATGCGTGGGCGAAGCTGCGGAGGTTCATCGGTAAACCGTGAATCTTCCGTGAATTCTGCCCAGTACATCATCACCGACGTGCGATCGGGCGCGTTTATACTAAAGGTTCGATGAGTTATGACGACTTGCAGCTCACTTTAATTTTACATGTACGCTGTGAATTTTCATTGTTTAGAAAACCATTGCTTTAGAAAACATCTGGCGTATTTCGTTAAGCAGCTGGCGTCTTTTCGTTTTGCTTTAGAAACATCTGGCGTTCTTTCGTTTTGCTTTAAGAAAACATCTGGCGTCTTTCGTTGGTTTATTTCATCAATCAACGGCGTTTTGAACAAAATTTTTATTGTTTAACCACGCACAGGAGAAATCTCACCAGGCACTACCTTGGAGGTAAACAATGGCTGCTAATGGGAATGAGAGACAGAAAAAGTCGGCTTTTAGCTAACACTTACACTTCTACTTCTACTAACGTTTCCTACTGGAACATGCCAATGACTGCTAATGGGGAATGAGAGACAGAAGAATTCGGCTTTTAGGTAACGCGCACGCTGCGAATTTTTTATTGTTCAACAACGCACAGGAAAAATCTCCCACCGGCACCACCTTGGAGGTCAAGATCTGGTACTAGCGTTGCGACTGGTTACGCACTATAACGACTACGACTACGAGGGACTAACGGGTGCCGCCTTAAGGAGCTTCGCCCCTAAAAAGAAAAGATCAAGCAAAAAACGCCAGGCCTGCGATGAAACCGCAGCACAGTCACAGCGAAAGCTGGAAGAGCGGCGTTTCTTAAGCCCGTTGTAAGCTCTCTTAGGGCTACAATACAAGTACACTAGAAAGGTACCCACTACGCCATAAATCACAATTTTTGTGAAGTTGGGAAGCACCTACTAAGCCATTATTCGTCATTCTGCCGAGAAACGAGGCATCAGCTACACGTCGGTAAGGCATTATGTGCACTTTGTTGACGCGACGACTGATGACGATGAAGAATCATGGCTCAGCCCTCTGTAACGGGTTGGAAGCTTTAAACGGCTCACCAGGTATGTAATTTGCATTGGGTGACGCCCGGTCGCTATTTCCCTCTCCCGTCATGCTGTATAACATACGTTGATGTGGGAGAGAGACGGGGGGGGGGGGCGAAGAACTTTACTGAGACCCCGAGGAAATGGATCATGCGTTTATGGGCTTTCTTGGCAACCAATACAAGTGCACTTGCGAGGAACTCACTACGCTATAAATCATTATAATTTTACTGAGACCCCGAGGAAATGGATCATGCGCTTATGGGCTTCATTGGCAACCAATAAAAGTGCAATTGTGAGGAACCCACTACGCTATAAATCATTGTAATTTTTGAGAAGTAGGGCAGCAGACACTGTGCCATTTTTCGTCATTCTACGGAGACCCGTGGTACCTGCTAAGCGCATGTAAGGCATTATGCGCACTTCGTTGATGCTGTGCCTGATGGCGACAAAGAATTATGGCACAGCCCTCTGTAATGGGTTGGAAGCATTCAACAACCTACTCGCTGCGCAATTGCGCTACTCGTTGCGCAATTGCGCATTGTGTGACGCCTGTTTACAAAAACCGCGTTGTGCGACACTTGGTGCTTATTTTACTCTTCTACCACGCTATATTGCATATGCTGTGGTTCCTTCCCGACATGTAGCCTGTATAGGACCTTTTTGCAAAGCAGTTTCAAGCACCGGCATGGCTCAGAGGTTGAATACTGGGCTCCCACGCAGAGGGCCCAGGTTCGAACCGCGTTCCATCCTGTAATTTTTCTTATTTCGTTTTTTTTTATTTCGAGCAATACTGGTTACGGACACCTGCGGCGGCGGCGGCGGCGGACAACTACGGCGCCAAAAACGGCCGGTGAAATGATCTCATAACAGCTTTCGCTGTAAAAAGAAATGGCGACACCGCCCCGGCCTTGAGTAGCATCTCCTGCTTCAGCCAATCAGCGCGCTTGTTCTTCCCCAGGAGAACGAACAAGCGGAACGAACAGATCTCCGATCGCCCCCCTGTTCCTCTTGACGTTCCACGACGTGAGGTCGGTAGCATGTCCAACGAACGCCAACGGAACGCGATCGTGCAAGTGCTCCGGCTTCGCATCGCTTCATGGTCCCCTTTAGCGGGAGATGGTGTAACTTTTGTTGCTGTTGTTGTTGAAACGGTATGCTCCTTTTGTCGCTTAACGTCCATCACTGTCACCAATAACCTGGTCCATCGATCTGCGTACGCGAAGCAGCCTTTGATAATTTGTTTAACTTATAATCGAGGGCACTAAAAGCGCCGCGCGTTTGGCGGCAGTCACGTGGTATTTGTTTTTAAATTTGCGCGCTTTAAAAAAGGCCGGAAAAAAAAATTGGCCGCGTATCTGCGTGCTTCGCTGCAAATGTCGTGTAAAGACGATAGAAGAGACGCTGTGTGAGATATGGACGCCATCTGGCAATACGTCGGGAAGCATGAGTGCTGTGTTGCGTGCTGGTAGTCCCGGCGCAGCAGCAGGCGAAGACGGGCGGTGACCAACGCGACCGGCGGGGACGCCAGCCAGCCCGAAAACGCGGTTTGGCGCGAAGCGCTGAAGCAGAGAAACGTCCGCACTCAACGAGTACTCTCCACACACTCTTTTATTTACACGTCGCCTGGGTAAAACAGGAACGCCAGAGCGGCGCCCAGAACCGGCAGCCTGAAGGCCGCCCACAACGCTGCTTTTTCATTTTTTAAATATTTTTTTTCACCTTCTTGGCCTTCTCAAAACTAAAGTTTTTCAACACCAACCCATGGCATTCGTACAGTGCAATACAGAACCGAAACCGAAACACAACAATGAGCTCGTGCGAAGGGCACGGAGGAAGGCAAATTTCAGCGCAGTCGCATTTTCAGCTTTGTTGAAACAGGGCTCACTAGACGACGACGAAGTAAAAGAAGGCACAGGACAGGCGCTGCCTGTCCTGTGCCTTCTTTTACTTCGTCGTCGTCTAGTGAGCGCTGTTTCAACAAAGATGAACGCATACCAACTCGCTTAAGCTTCCATTCTTATGCATTTTCAGCGCAGCTTAAGAAACTAGGATCCTTAAAATTACGTATGTATGCACTTTCTATTAAAGGAACACGCCACCTAATACTTACCTAGTGATGTTGCACCTCAGATATGCATGATATTTACTTTTTGATCGACAACGTTCACAAGTATGAACAGCCATACCAGTTCAAGACGGCTGGCCCTTGGGCAAGTGCTTCAACTTTGGCCGAGTGGCTGAATCGAGGGACGTGCCGACAAACAGAAAGACAGACAGAAAGACAGACCAAAATTTCTGCGTTTAAGTTCCCCAAGAAAGACTATCGTCTTTAAAATTCTGAGATAGCACTGAAGCCAAGATAGCACCGCACGGGAACTTTTGGAAGCCTTTTTTATCTGAACTAGAGGGAGCGCGTGTGTTAGCCAGTCGTCTGTTTCCTTATTGCATGGTGAAAAGAGATTCTTGCGTGGCTTGTTGTGAAATGACAGTGAACCTGCGATTAGCGTTGTGACCACGTGATTGATGGCATATATTGTTGACACGACGAAAAAAAATAAATGAAGTGGAATGTTCGCGCTCGTCCCAGTCTCCTGAGTCCGTCTTTTATGTGGGTGCGCATCAATATTTTTACCTTCCAAAAAATTTAAGCAGGGGAGTTATCTTAACATAAATTAAAAAATTCGATGTTCCTGAATAAGCGCTACAACTTCTGTGTTAAAAATTTTCGCTATGGTTACTGATTAAAATGTTCATTAAGCAATCTTTTTTAATTGCCGATCTTGGCCGACTGGAAAAAAATAATCTGACTTGCTCTATATGGCTCAGAAGAATACTGCGCTAATTGGAGACACGTAGCGCCTATGCTTAATTTTTCATACTTGGTGCTTTTTAGATGAAACCAATCAGTCAGTCAATCGATCAATCAGTGAAATCAATCAATCAGCTATTATTAGCGCCACCCTGCAATGCACTGTACGGGTGGGTGGCTAAAAGCTTTCCATCCATTACAATGGCTCAAGTACCACAGCCATGATTTTTCTCTGCCAGCCTCAGCTTCCACGCATGTACACAGTGACTCACAGATGTGTATGGGCCACATCCCGTCTCCGTAGAATAGTGATTAACGGCAGAGTGCGTGCTTCCCTACTTCACAAAAAATATAGTGACTTAGGGTGTTGTGTGTACCTCACAGCTGCACTTGCCGCAGTCGCCACAATAAAGATTACAATGGACTCTTAGAAAGGCCCCTCGTCTAGCTTTCGCTATCGCTGTGTTGCCTGTTACGCGCAGGCCTGGCATTCTCTCTTCCAAGCATATCGTCACGAACATAGCCAATCTAATATGGAGAAAATGTCTTTAAAATTTCACCATCTCCCACCATCTCCCATGTGGGGATGCCAAGGAGCGCATGGCTCGACTTAATGTTCTGTTCATCATGGGCATCTTGGCCGATGTTAACGCGTCTTTGCATGTGGAGCACAGCACGAATTCACTGTAGTTTCTGTTGCTGTCACTCGTCCCGAACTCTTGTTGGAGCCAAGGAGGTTAAAAAACTCCTTGGTTGGAGCACGCCACGCGGGTTCATCGCGCGTCTGCAGAATCTCGTCCCCCCGACGCCATCACGTGGTTGCTGAGAGAGTGTAAGGGGAAGAGGCCACAGCGCCTTACCCAGCACAAGCCCGAACGCGCTAGCGCGTGGTAGCGCGTGCAGCGCGTTCTGACTAGGATGCAACGCGTTGGTTCATCGCGCGTCTGCAGAATCTCGTTCGCCGACGCCATCACATGATTGCTGAGAGACTGTAAGGGGGAGAGGCCACAGCGTCTTACTGAGCCTTTTACACAGGCCCGAACGCACTAGCGCGTGCCAGCACACGTGGTTTTGTCTGCGTTACGCCAAGCTAGGACAGCATACAGCAGCTTGGGCCCCTAAAGTGCTCTGCACGTATTTTCATCAAGGCGATCGCAGAACAAGACGAAGAAGACTTCTCCTTGGCGCGAGCGCGCGCTCTGCACGTATCATCATCAAGGCGGTCGAAGAACAAGATGAAGAAGACTTCTCCTTCGCGTGAGCGCGCGCTCAATATATTACAGATGGCTATAGTAGGTTTTAGAAAGCGGACGGTCGCCAATGGAATTACGGATAAAGCCCAGCGCGAAAGCTGCTTTGTATCTAAAAAACAAAAAGATATGGTTCTGCTTCGAGGTAAGTGTAATATTGGATAAGTACGGCATGGTATCATAACTAACATAATATAAGGGTGAACTAGCTATAAGGATAATTACTTAAATATTGATTAAGCTCATTGAAAGACTGTTAGACTTGGGATTGCTGCGGTCACGCGCTTTTTTTTTCGTCGTGGCCTCTGGGATACGCTTTGACAACCCCGGAAACATTAGGTCAACACAATGAGTACACCAGAGGACGCAAACGCCGACGTACGAGTTCCACTACCGGAGACCTAAGTCCAGGATTACGGTCAAGTCCAGAATTCTTTTTTTTTTGCGTGAGGAGATTCATCGCAAAATAAAAAACGGTTGAACTCTCCGCCACAGGAATCGGTATAACACGAAAGTAAAACGTGTGCTTACAGAAGTAGTTGCATCTTTACTGTAAATTGATATAAGAGAGCTAGCTCAATGTCTTCTGGTGTGTGACAGCTACAGCTCCGTTTAACGTGGATGCACCCAAGTTGGCGCTTGGAGGCACAGCTACGTCCCGACGACTAACGTGCATGATCAACCATTAGACAGACCTTTGTGGTAGCTGTAGTAGTTACCTGTTAGAGCGTAATCAGATAAAGCGGTGTGAGAAAACTGTTTTCGTTGTGGAGAGAACCACGCCGCCAATGCTTGCCCATTCCGGAAGTACCGCTGCCGTGCTTGTCACCGACTGGGACACCTAGCTAGGTGTTGCCAAACGCCAAGGGCGATACAAACTGTGAAAAACAGCACCGATGATACGGAAGCACACAGTGGTGGTGACGTACTGCTGCAAAATATCTTTTGTTGTTAGGATAGGAGCCATAGCTACACGGTGAACGGTAAAGCCGTCGGAAAAAATGTGCAAATGCACATCGACACTGGGGCGTCTGTTTCAATCGTGCCAGAGAGTTCTTATAAAAAATGTTGGCCTGATTTGCCTCCGTGCACCTTCCGGTTGAAGACGTGTGGAGGCCTCTCCCTAAAAGTTGTAGGCCAATGTGAAGTGTGTGTTGAGCATCACGACCAGAAAGCGAATCTACCACTTGTGGTGGTACGAACAACGCAAAAATGCGAAACGTTGCTGCTCACTCGAGATTTGCTGGAGGCGCTAAAACTAGACTGAACAAGCGTGTGCGGTATCATTCTTGATAAAGCGGCGACACTGATCGAAAAGTTTGCGGAAGTGTTTGAACCAGTACTGGGATTAATCAGTGGCATTCCGGTCAAGTTGATCTTGAAAGACGGCGCGGTACCGGTTTTCTGCAAGGCCCGCACGGTGGCTTTCGCTTTGCGAGACGCCTTTGCACAAGAGTTACAGTCCTCGTTGGAAAGCGGAGTGCTAGTCTCCATTCAGCAGAGCTGCTGGGCAAGGCCCCTGGTAGTAGTTCTGAAACCAAATGGCAAGGTCCGCATCTGCGGTGATGACAAAGTGACTGAATCCTCGCCTGCGGACTGACCATTACCCACAACCCGTAATGGAAGACATCTTCGTAACCTTGCATGGATGTAAATACTTTAATATTTTACGGTATTGGATCATTCTACAGCTAATATGCAACTACAGCTAGACCAGGCTTCGCAGTCACTTGTGACAGTAAACACGCGCATGGGACTAAGTACATGCGACTGCCGTACGGAAATACCAGTGCCCCAGCAATATTTCAAGCGGTCATGGATAAAGTGTTCAAGGGTTTGGATAGAGTGTCATGCTATCTCGATCACGTCATCATAGCGGGGCAAACACTGGAAGAGTGCTACAAGAAAAAGTGGAATGCGTACTAGCAAGGTTCAAGGATCCAGGAATCAAACTGCGAAAAGGAAAGTGCAAATTTTTAACAAGGAAGTGTTTTATGCCGGGGCCCACCAAGACTTCAGTGACGTACTTCCGTCACGGAAATGACGTCGAAAAAATTTACACGATCAGATGACAAAGAAAAAACTTCCGTCAACGGGCATCGAACCCACGGCCGCTCGGTGCGCAACAACAGCTGCCGGGCACGATATCCACTGCGCCGCGGTCACGTATTCTTAAGGCATTAGAAACGCGCCTTTTATATCTACCACTCTCCCGGTCGGCGGGGTGGTGTTTCCTTCTAGGAGCGGTAAAGTAAAGTAATTCGTTATTACTGCGGCCTCCTGATTAGCACCTGCAACGCGTTACACGTCCGTCCCATTCGGCGCGTTTTCGATAGAAGTTCAATTTTGTCAATGCCTTAACACACCGCGAGGTGGCGACCTTAGCGCAAGCGTCGTAAAATCATCGGCCTCGCTCACAGCATCACGCTAATACAAACCAAAAATAGCTCTGCGACGCGCGCATGCCTTACCTGGCTGTAACACCGCGTTCCCCGCTCACGCGCTCGCCCCAAGAAAAATCGCGTCCGGGCTACCGGGGCGGCACGACGCGCTTTGCGTTTCCCTCTCGTCCGGTCGGGGTGTTCAATCACATTTTAACATGCCGCGGGATGGCGACCAAGTTCTGCGTCCAATATGCGACGCTCTTCTGGCTATCACAACTCGTTATCTGATTGCGCTTTTACCGTTAACTACTACTGCTACCCCGAGGGTTTGTTTAATCATTTTTTGAAAGATCGGTAACTTATTTGGGTCATGTTATTTACGAAAGAGGGGACAGGCCTTCGAATGAGACGGTGCGCGCAATTAAGGAAGCGCCAACACCTAAAAACAGGCAAGAGCTCCGATCCTACCACGGGCTGTTAAATTTTTACGGCACGTTTGTGACAAACATGTCGACGCAGTTAAAGGCACTCTATAATCTGGTAAGCGAGAAAGCAAAATGGGAGTGGGCTGTTGAAACAGAGCGATGTTTTCGGATGACGAAAGAATGGCTGACGCGGAATTCCTTACTGTCTTTCTGTGACCCAACAAAGGAACATGGCCTCGTCTGCGACGCATCGGCTTATGGTATTAGGGCGATACTTTTACATATGATAGGCTCAGAAGAGAAGCCTATAGCGTTTGCATCTAAACACTGAACAAGGCGGAAGAAGGCTACGCCCACATCGAAAAAGAGGCACTCGCGGTGGTGTTCGGGGTACGCAAGTTCCACAAGCATTTGTTCGGCAGAAAGTTCTCTATATACTCAGACCACCAGCCATTGCTTGGCATATTTGGACATAACAAGCCGGTGCCTGCTATGTGAGCGGCACGCGTGCAACGTTGGGCATTATGACTAGCAACTATCAGTGGGTACACTGAAAAGCAAGTAATGTTGCAAACGCGGACGCATTGTAAAGGTTGCGCTTGCAGAGTAGGGAGATGAACTGGAGGAACTGCACTCCTTTTTCCTGTTTGATGAAGTTCCGCTGTCCGCGAGACAGGTCAGGATTGAAACGCGGAAAGACAAAGTGCTTTCTCAAGTCCTGTTATTCACAACAAACGGGTGGTCATCAAATGGGGCAGACGAGGCGTTGATGGCGTATTTTAGGCGATGCAGTGAACTTTCTGTGAAACAGGAGTGTGTAACGTGGGGAAACCGGCTAATTTTGTCAGTGTCCTTGCGACCAAACGTTCTGTCAATGCTGCATGAAGGTCACCCAGGCATGATATGAGTGAAAATGTTATCGCGAAGCCATGTATGGTGGCCCGGCTTAACTCAAAACATTGAGCAAACAGTGACTGCCTGTGTCACGTGTCAGCCGACCCGAAATTCAGCATCCAGAGTTCCGTTGTTATCTTGCGGATGGCCTGCTCGCAGGGGGCAGCGAGTACATCTCGACTTTGCATATCGTGATCAACAGTGGTTTCTCGTATTGGTGGACGCTCATTCGAAGTGGCTGGAAGTTTTCGCTATGAACTCAACAAGCAGTGAAAAGACGGTGGAAAAGCTGCGCAGTGTGTTTGCTGCCTATGGTTCATCGGAAGAAATAGTCACGGGAAATGGTCCCCAGTTCACTTCGGCCTGCTTTGAGACCTTTTTGAAACGTAATGGAATCCGCCATACAAAGACCCCTCCTTACCATCCTGTCTCGAATGGCACTGCTGAGCGTTGCGTGCAAACGTTAAAGCGACACTTTTTCAAATAAGTCTTAGAGGAAAAACAAAATGGCGAACCGTCGTCACCCCAGCATCGTATTGACCAATTCCTCTTCACGTACAGGAATACGCCGACCGGAACAACAGGGGAAACACCTGCCCAGCTGTTTCTATCATGGAGGCCACAGACACGGCTCAGCCTTCTGCACCCCGATCTTGAACAACGAATGCAAGTAAAGTTGGAAATGAGGAAGGATACGGCAAACCAACCCGGAGGAAAACAGCGAGAATTTGCGGCAGGAGAGCCTGTTTTGTGAATAGTTTAAGGCCGGGTGAGGAAAAATGGCTGGCAGCAATCGTGCTCAAGCGCCTGGGTACGTCCACTTATTTCGTACGTACATGCAGTGAAGAGCGATATGTTCACGCAGATAACCCTACGACCTCGGAGTTTACTGGATAAGTCGACGCCTGATATTCGGCCGATGGAATCCTATGACGAACCAGACACCGCACACATAGTGACACCGACACGAGTTCCAGAAGTGATGGACGCGGGTGCCCCGGACCTCCATCAGCGTAAGCGCCAGACGTGGTCCAGCGAAACTCCGGCCAACAGCATGGGCCCACTTCGCCCATCCAGTCACAACCAGAAGAAGCCAGGATAGCCTCTCCACAAGGCCAGTCTCCGCCTCCCTTGCGTCGCAGAAATTGAGAGACGAACCCCAGATCGCTACGTCCTGTAGCGCCCTGTGAGCTCTCACATAAAGGGGAAGGGGTGTTGTGTCAGTGCGCGTGCGTTAGTGCGTGTGTGTGAAGGCAGCGCGGTGCGGTGAAAGTACGCGCGTGTGTGACTGGACAGACGTCATACCTATCGCTATTACTGCCCTTATAAAAGGCAGTCAACTTGTGTCCACAGTGACTCTTTCCTTCGACCTGGTTCTGTTAGTAAACCCTTGTTACTCTGCAAGCAGTGTGTCGGAACGGAACGAAAACAAAAAGGAAAAACGAGAAAAACGGTATTTTTGACTGGAACGAAGCCGTAACCGAAACTTTATTGATTATTTCGTTCCGGAGTGAAACCGAAAATTTTTTAATCGTTTTTCGGTTCACGAGAAAACTTGGCAATCCGGAACAACTGAGGTCATGCAACGTGAGCACTTTGGATATCTCAAGGTACAGTATTTGTGCGTACCTCAGACAGCAATTACAAAGGAAAGATATGTTGACATTGTGCGAAAAACGAAGACAGTGGCGACCAGAGATGTTTATATTAACGCAAGTCGACTTTTGCGCGCCTGTCACGCAGGCCAGCGTGGACAGGGCATTGTCGGCGCTGAAGTTTGTTACAGCGTAAGCTGTTATGAGATCACAACAGCTGATTTTGGCGCCTTAGTTGTCCGCCGCCGCTGGTGTCCGTAACAACTATCGCGTGAAATCACAAACAATGAAATGAGAAACAAATTTCTAGGATCGCATGGGATTTTCGCCCGCGCCCTCTGCGTGGCAGGCGACTATTTCACCACAGTGCCACGCTGGTGCTTGCAACTCCTTCGCAAAAATACTCTATACAGGCGTCATGTCGGGCAACAAATAGTGTTAACATATGTAATATATCGTGGCAGAAGAGTGAAATAACAACCTGGAGTCACACAATGCGAATTGCGCAACGAGTCGGTCGTTGAATGTTCCCAACCTGTTGCAAAAGGCTCAGTCATAATTCTTCATCGTCATCAGCCACGGCACAAAGTACACATAATATCTTACAGATGTGTAGCGGGTACATCTATTCTCCGAAGAATGACGAAAAATGGCATAGTGGGTGCTTCGCTACTTCAGAAAAATTACGACGATTTATAGCGCAGTGCGTACATTGCATGTGTATTTGTATTAGTTGCCCCAAGAGAGTCTACAACAGGATCTAGAAATGCCGCCCTCTAGCTTTCGCTGTGAATGTGCGGCGTGTTCCGCGCAGGCCTGACGATCTTTTTCTATGAGAACAGCGGTCTCGCATATCAGAGAGTACACTCAGTGACCTGCTGCTTCTGAGATCGTGCTCACTCCCTTGACAAAAATTATCGAGCCCGCTAAAAAATCGCAATTGGCTTTTCAGAAAATAAATACTACGACATTGCAGGGTGTATTGGTTTGTGCTAGTTGGTAGGAATTCGTGGTACAGTTACTTCCGCTCCTCTGCAGAACGTGAAAAGAACGTGTTTTAACCCTGTCCCAGTTTCCTAAGAGGACGGCAAGTAACAATCCACAAATTCAATCTTTTTTTATGATTACCTTACCTTCAAATTTTCGCATACAAAAAAAAACGTTACGAACCGTTACGGAACTTTTTTTTTCGTTCCGGAACAGAAGCGGAACGGAACTTCTTGCGGTGGAACGAAACTAAAACCGAAATGAGAAACATTTCGTTTCGACAACCTGACCTGGAGACGCCTAATGCCTTGAATTATGTTGTAACACACGCGGAGTAATGTATTGAGGAGCGTGTGGCATCGACACTGCGTCTACATAAACATCGCCGGATTTACAATGAGCGAAGAGAATGTTGCAGTTTTACAACGACGCTTTACATGAGTGATATCCCCGGATTTCTTCGACTGCAACGCCATTACAATGGACCAACGAATTCAAGCAAAAGGTGGCATTGAACGCATGGGAAGCACAGTCAATTGCAATTTTAAATATGGACGGAAACACACCTCACACCACCGCTTCAAGAAAGGAATAGCTGATAGAAGCAAGAAAACCAAATGATAGATAAGGTTAATAAATGAAGCATAGATTAGTTCTTGAATACGCCGGTAAGAGTTTAGAAAATCTTTTGATGCAATGAAGCTTGGCAAATGTGTCAGCTCGACTAACGTGAAACCTGTGGAAGGGCGAAACATGCGCTGTGCGTCGGTTTTTCAGCTTCATCGGCACTGCGTCGGCGTTGTCTTTCCCGGGCGAGCGCACGTTCTCGCTCCTTCCGAGCTTACAGTTCTGCGTTCATCGCGGAAGGAGGGTTTCCGGAGCCAACACGCGCCGTTCGCTACCACCACGTGCCATTGCTGTTTTGGCCCCGGTGAAGTGCCGGTGGGAGGAGCAATAGCGCCCTTGCTGAGACGGTGGCACCCTCTCTTGCGTTTAACCGGTTTTATTCGTTTAAATGAGAGGCAGACCTGTCGTAAGTTGTCTTCGTGTTAGACACCACAATTTGCTCGAATTATGCTTTACAGCAGATTACTTGGCATTTTAAAACAATTTTGAGACGAAATTTAACACATTTCTGTAAATAATGCGATTAATTCTCGATTATTGCTCTATAATTAATTAGTTTAAATCACGTTAGTTTATTCTGAACCGGTTTGGACATATTATACACTTGTTTTGACCGTAGTTTGACAACTGGATTTACGTGTCAATGAGATGAGATGCCAACAAGCCGAGACTCTAAGGTGCTTCGCCCTTAAAATGGTTGACATTTCAGTGTACAATGCGCTATACTAGGGGAGCGGAAGCCATCCAAACACTGGAGTCTCATTGAAAGCGTTACGGGTTGTGTTTCGCACAAAAGGTGAGCGGTTCGCTAATAACAGTTGCTGGGTGTTTAAGAGGAATCGAGACCACGGCATGATTATGCGGCTCGTCATCAAAGTAGATTACGGATCAGTTTCGACCAAGCGGGATTCTGTAACGTGTATGCAAAATCTAAGCACGCATGTGTTCATTGCACTTCGCCGTATCAGAAATGCGGCCGTCGTGACCGCGCCTAAGGAAAATGATTCAAAGTATCACGAGATGTACTACGTTAGAGTGATAAGCTGTCACTGAATTGAGAAGCGGCATTCCCACTTGCGGCCGCTCAAGAAAACTGCCTTGCCGGTGTAAATGCAGACGTCACGGCTGAGTCACTGCGAATGGAGCCAACGCTACGAAGGGTCTCATGTGAGGTCATTCGCTTTACTGACAAGAGCAGCACAAGTATCCCTTTGTTTTGTTTGTAAGCTAGGAGGCTAAGGATCATACAAACACTATTTTCGAAAGTCAAGAGAAGACATCAGTGAAAGAAGCACTGAACTATAAAATAGGAATTATAGTATTACGTCTTAAATCTCTCTTTATTTAATGAGGACGCCTTAAAGGTTACCAACTGCATTACAAATAAGACAGAAGGCTTGCTAATGATGGGCGTTTTTCGCGACAGACGGTGCGGCAGATCAGACCCAAGCTCCAACAAGCACCACGTGAGAGTGAGAAAGAGAGCGAGTGGACCTTTATTCAAAGGACAGGGGGATCTTCGATGCTCTATGCCTGGGGTCCTACGTCCAGGCTTGCCACTGGCCTTGGCCGCGGCCGCCTTGGTAAATATGCTGCGCACGAAGCTCAAATCAGCCAATGGCCGTGAATTTGGGTATATTGCCTGGTCATTTGGATATGGCTATGGCATTATTTGTAGAAAATAATGGTTTCTAGAGGACCTTGAAAATTAATTGTAAATTCCAGGCCGCATGCTGCGCTATAATGTCTGGCTCACGTTTTCTCAGAAGGCTCGGCTACCGATCGGCAGCTTTTGTATGATAATGCTGAAAAAGTGTGGCTGGTCCTCCTTAAGATAAAGGGCAAAGAACTGTGAGGATAATAAACGGAAGTTAATCTATTGCGTTCATTGAAAGATTGTCAGCAGCAGGGATTGTTGCTGGACCTGGCGCAGGATATCTCTACCACGCGCTTCTTTCAATGTGGCCTTTGAGATCCGCATAGGCAGCGCACGAAAGACTCAGTTAACCCAAGTAATACACCAAGGCACACGAACGCCGACGTACGAGTGCCACTACAAGACACCTAGCTCAATGATTAGAGTTGCGTCGAGAATTTATTTCGCTGAGGAGGACCCCTGAAAAAATTTTCATCATTAACAGCCTATAGATAAACACTTTAAATATGTAGACAAAGCGTTTAACAGCCTCCAATGCTGCCTTTGTATTTCCATGCCTCAATGTGTTGGCTGGGTGATCTGTAAACACACCGTGTTTGCTCGTAAACATCGAGGTGCGTACGAGGAGGGCAGGGGGGGTGGCTGGGCGGTGCCCTAATCATCTGAGGGGGCTCAAAATTAGCCCCATACGTTTACTCATTCGGGCTTGTCCCGGCAAGGAAAGTACGTTACAAATTGAGGCACCCACAAACTGTAACGGGAAATAAATATTGAGCTGTCGGGTCGTTAGTATCAAGCTACTTTCGCGAGTACCAGAACTGAGCCTTAGTGACCTGAGTTGAAAGACAGAATGATACGCGCTTCGCGAACGCTGTAATGTACGTTAAAATAGCCACAGCACTTGTAGATGGGGACGGGGCGGGGAGTGTTATTAGCCTGATTTAATTATTTACTTTCAGGCGTGAAAACAACCTCTCTCAACTGCGGAGAGCAAGTAGCGAAAATGCAGGCGAGCCGACGCCAAAGAGACCCCCAGCAGAGCAGTCGACGCGACGCGGATGAATACATCTTGAGGGGCTTTTGCGTTTTCCATTGGCTAAGAAGCCATGCAGCTTCCACAGTGCTGCAAGGTACTTCTGAGATGGAGTATAGATAAACCTTTTAAATATGTAGATAAACAGTTTAACGGCCTCCAATGCTGCCTTTGTATTTCCATGCCTCAAAGCGTTCGCTGAGTGATCTGTAAATACACTGTGTTTGCTCGCAGACATAGGCGTGCCTACGAGGGGGGAAGGGAGGGACCCTTCATTATCTGATGAGGCGCCAAATCAGCCCCACACGTTTACCCATTCGGCCTTGCCCCCTCATTCTTTACATTGCAAGGTTATGGTAGTTAGGGCCATACCTTGGACCACACAGTGTTTTGTACGATAATAACGGACGAGGACCACTGATTTTGCATTCCAAGAGCTGTTTAGTGCCCATTTTTACGCAAATGGGCACTAAACAGCTGCGCAAATAGGTCGAGCTACGTGGTTGCGGTTGCAACCATCAGTAAAACTCCTGTGCATATATAAATACTACGGATAACAAATATGGATGTCGTCATCATTCAGAGTATTACGTGTACCCGAGCAGCAATGTAGGAATCTACATTGCTGCGGGTCAGGTGAGGCGGCTAAGCGCCATTTTCAGGACGTCGTACAGAAGCTGTTTCAAGGAGTATCACACTGAAAAATGAGACGTGGTTCACATTTTGTATACTTTAGGGAGTAGCAGAAATAAAGAAGCCATTTTCGTAATTTCACAACCACTGAGCCCTGAAGACCCAATTTGATTACATGCTAATTAATCCATAAATACTTGCACCACTGGCTCAATTTTTCGTTTTTGATCTTCTGAGGTCCTAACTATTAGGAAAACACACAAAAAATGTCTCCGGCCAAAATAACAAATCCAGGGCTGAATGGGTTAAGTTAGCCATCAAGTTCAAGTTTTCCGACAGAGAACCAGGGAGATGAAGATGCGTCTGTATGGAAAATTCCCCGATCTCGAATACGCGAAAAGTTTTTGACGTCATGGAAATCAGCAAATGCAAATGGACGGGGCGTATATGGAAATTTTCTCCGTGACAGACAGTGACGGCTGAGGGTGAAGTTTACATATATTTCAAGGTTTTAAGCAAAGACCTTAGAAAGCAAATTTTCTTTTAACATTTCCCTACTTTGAAAAAAGAAAATTCTACCAAATTTACCGGAAATTTTTTAGCGCATTTTTCGCGCAAGATTGGTAGAACACAGACGAGTTAGACCTTCTAGCGTTAAGAAACACAACTATGATGAATATAGTCGTCATCGGTCATTTTGGTACAAAATCTCATCACGGCTATTCTCGTCAGCGGGAAGGAAAGGGTTAACCCTCTTTCTTTGGAACCGACTGTGTGCAGCCTGGTATCATCGTACTCGAAGGGGCCCATTGCATCACTGGACACCGCACAAAGCTATAGTAAAAACAAAAGTTTTGAATTTGGGTTAGGGCAGAAAGTTTACGCCTTGTCTTTATCAGAAAGATTTATCGATGTCACGCTTACACATCTCTCCCCGTAATAGGATATACATTTTGCTTCTACGATTTCTCGAGTAAAGCGCATTTTCGCTCTACTTCATGACACGAGTGTTGTATATGTCGGGTGAGCAATCCTGGCATGTTATAGAATGGCTAGCGAGAAACCTTGAAACTATTTTGGTTCACGCGCATATTTCAAGTTGCTGGCATGCTCACTTGAGCTATCGTTGACGGATCTCTCAGTTAGGCCAACATACGCTTTCCGCACTTTAAAGGAATTTCGCATACCCCTCCTACTGCGCATTCAAAAAACGGAGCCTGTGCTTTGTGCCGCAGGACTGCTACATCCTTGCCTGCGGGTCGGTCATTCTGCAGAACTTAGACAGCCGGTGCAGCGGACTGAATACGACTGGCGTCGTACCGCTGACCCAACTTTTTCAGGTTGCGTGAAAGCTTGTGCAAATAGAGAGATAAAGAGTTACGTAAAAAACATGGTCGATTACACTTCTATAGGAATAGGTGACAATACGAAAGTGAACCGTGTCTTCACAGCAGTACATCTTATTGTTTTTTGTACATTGAAGTATGAGAGCTTGAGCAATGCCTATTAGTGTTTAGCAGCATTAGCACCGCTTCATGTGCACGCACCCACGTTGACACTTAGTGACACATCTCCATCCCGACGACTAACGCCAAAGATTATGACTTAACCCTTGTGGTAGTTGAAGTTGTTAACATACACTTGAACGCAGCATACGCCGAATCCCAAGCAAAGATGGCGTGAACAAGCACAACACTGATGCTCGATAAGCACTCATTCAAAGCGCCGTCATTTGAGGTGAGAAACGCCAA
Source organism: Rhipicephalus sanguineus (assembly GCF_013339695.2). Lineage (NCBI taxonomy): Eukaryota > Metazoa > Arthropoda > Arachnida > Ixodida > Ixodidae > Rhipicephalus > Rhipicephalus sanguineus. The sequence goes on along the minus strand of NC_051185.1, from coordinate 104,128,594 downwards.
GGCTGTGCGCTCCCCAGTAACAGGGTAACCTACGCGTGTGCTCGTAATGCACAGTGCAACAGGAACGTGAGAGGCAGAGTTTGTAACTGTAGCCGTGAACGCAGGAAGGTGTACAGATTCCGGTGGCGTTTCTGAAAGCCCCAACTATGGAAGCGCTCACTGTCGGCGATTCGCTCGAGTCATGATGCAGTAGTTCACCTTACCGATCCCAGACGGCGACACCGCCCCCCGCGAAGCAAGGTCACTGTGAAACGGTGCAGGTGTGAAAGATATAAGGCGCGTTTGTGAAGCGTCATGTATGAGCGTTGGTGGCGCAGTGGTTAGCGCGCCCGACACCTATCGTCGGGGACCGAGAGGTCGGGGGTTCGGCTCGCTGGTCATCCGACGAACCATTTCTTCTGGTTTTTCTTTGTCGTCTGTATTTTACTGCCCTATTTTCATGATGGAAACGCTTCACACGTCAGTGAAGTCTTGGTGGACCTGTGTATAAAACGCTTTCGTGTTAATAAAAGGAGAAAAGGCAGGGAGCTCAACCAAAACATGGCATCACAGCTACCTTCTTCCAGCCCGTTGCGCTGGCTTGACACGTTTGCGGGTAACTGCGCATTTCCTGGAAAAGTTTCTCTGGAACTGACCGGAGGGGCTGGGGAGCAACGTTGCACTCTTTAGAATGGCTTCGACAACTTCCGACAAGAAGACACGAGCTCGATCGCTGAGCACCTCCTGGGGTGAACCGTGACGCAGAATGAATCGATGGAGCAAGAAGGAGGCAACATCGCGCTCTGTAGCCGCTGGGAGGGTGGCAGTTTCGGCGTATCGCGTAAGGTGGTCTACAGCAACGATGGCCCAGCGGTTACCAGCCGACGTCATAGGAAGTGGCGCATACAAATCGATGCCGACGCGCCTAAACGGCAGATCAGGGCAAGGTAAAGGTTGCAGATCTGCTGGTGACAGCTGCGTTGAAGTTTTGCGGCGATGACAATCAATGCAGGAGCGAACGAACTTCTACACGTAGCGGTACATCCCTCGCCAAAAGTACCGTTGGCGAACGCGCTGGTAAGTTTGCGATACCCCAGAATGCGCACACTGCGAATCAGCGTGGAACCATTCGCATATGTCAGAGCGTAGACTGCGAGGTAATACTAGTAGCCACCGGCGACCATCGGCGTTATTTTTGCGTCGGTGAAGGAGGTCGTCCCGAATGGCGAAATCGTAGGATTGACGACGAAACGCGCGAGTGGAGGGTGTTGCCGATGAATCAGTTAGCAAGTCTATTAGCGAAGTGATTCGTTGATCCTTGCGCTTTTCGGTGGTGATTGTGTTAATATCGATGGAAAAAAACGGCTTTGTGAGATACTGAGGTGTGGATATTGTCGTCAGGCAAAGGGGAGCGCGAGAGTGCGTCGGCGTCAGCATGGTGCCGTCCGTTGCGGTACAGCACGTGGTTATTGTAGTTCTTTAGGCGAAGTGCCCTGCGGGTGAGGCGGCCTGAGGGGTCCTTCATTGACGACAACCAGCATAGTGCATGATGGTCGGTGACGACATCAAATGGGTGACCATAAAAATCAGGTCGGAACTCGGTAAGGGCCCAAATACACCAGGCATTCCTTTTCGGTGACGGTGTGATTGGTCTCAGCTTCAGTAAGCGTATGACTTCCATATGCCACGACATATTCAGGGAACCCTGATTTGCGCTGCGCAAGAACACCGCCAAGGCCAACACCACTGGCGTGTGTGTGTACCTGTGTAGGGGCCTTAGGGTCGCAGTGGCGATATATGAGAGGCGACGTGAAAACGTCGTCGCACTCCGACGACCACGTATGGAGGGGCCCGTTACTTCTGAGGGGCTTCGTCAGCGGCGATATGATAGTCGCTTAGTTTCGAATGAAGCGCCGAAAGTAGGAACACAGTCCTACGAAACTGCGCAGTTTTTTGACGGACGTAGGTTTGCGAAACTCGGTCGCGGCACGAAGTTTGGCTGGATCGGGATGAATTCCGCCCTTGAACACGACGTGGCCGAGTATTGTCAGCTGCCATGTTGGAAATCAGCACTTCTTTACATTCAGTTGCAGAGCGGTGTCGCTCAAACGCATCAGAACATGCCGCAGGCGTTGAAGATGCGTGGAAAAGTCTGGAGCGAAAACGACGACGTCGTCGAGGTAGCACTAGCATGTTGCCATGTCAGGTTGCACAGAATGGTACCCATCGTGCGCTCAAATGTGGCGGGCGCATTACACAGGCCAAACGGCATGACGTTGAATTCGTACAAGCCGTCGCGCGGGACAAAGGCGGTCCTCGGTCGAGCGCCATCAGCCATAGGTTCTTGCCTGTACAGGCCCGTAGACAGGAACTTTTTTTCGCGGGTGGGGGCGCACTTGCTGAAAACGGTGACTATTTGGGAAAACACCTATTTTCATTATTTCTTTTTGGTAAAAACACCTACTTCACCAAAACGTCGGTCGGGGGCCGGTCCCCTAGCGCCCCCCCCCCCTGGCTACGGGCCTGTGCGAGTACCATGAGCACAATCGAAGATGAAATAAATTCTGCTCTGTTCAGGCTGTCAATCGCTTCGTCTTTGTTCGCGGTAGTGGATACACGTCCTTACGAGTGATGTTGTTGAGTCGTCGGTAGTCCACACAACCGCACAGAACCGTCCTTCTTCGCAAAATGAACGACAGGAGGCACGCAGAGGCTGTCAAAGGGTCGAATAACATCCCGTCGAAGCATGTCGTCGACTTGTTCATTGATTACACGGAGCTCTGTGGGAGATACGCGATATGGACGTTGCCCCAGTGGCGGCTGGGCGCCAGTGTCGATGCGGTGCGTAACGGCGGACGTGCGGCCAAGAGAAGTTTGAACAACATCGAAAGAAGAGCTAAATTCTTCCAATAGGTCCAGAAGCTGGGAACGCTGGACCGGCGTTAAGGCTGGCAGCAATGGAGGACCCAAATACATCAGCGAGTGATGAACCAGACATCGAAACAGCACTGAGCGTTCTGGAACTAGAGCAGTGCGTGTCATCGGGTTCGGCCGCTTTTCAATTGAAAAGTAGATGCGGGATCTGCTTTCAAGCAAAAGAACTCTACCGAAAGCAGCACTTCCGTGCTTCGATTGCTATCTTGTGTCGGTATTTCTCTTAAATCAAGCACTTAATTTTGTCGTGTTTCACTGTGAGTGGAGGCCTTTCTGGAAGACGTCCCTTTACCCAGTGAAAGAAACAAAGACGTCGAATAATATCTGTGAGGTCCATTCAAACAGATCAAAACTCGTTGTAGTATGATGCCATGATAATTTGTCATCATGCACCGGGACGAAATAAAATGAAGCCCTATTTCAGCACATCATATTGTTTTATTCACGTGCTAAGAGTGAACACTCAGAAATGCACCGGAGTGGATTACATGTGTGACATTATCATGACTACCGCAAAATCTCCCAAAACGACAGATGTGCGGCCGAGAGAGTTTCAACGACATCGAAAGAAGAGCGAAATTCTTCCAACAGGTCCAGAAGCTGGGAACGCTGGACCGGCTTCGCCCATAACTTGTGCGCCTTCGAGGCATTTCACAATGCCGAGACATTCCCCTCGCACCAACGTAACACTGTACGTGGATGGGTTGATAACAAAAATAGAGGTGCTGCCCTGAGTGACTTGCACGGTCGCGAAAGGCACCAGCAAGCCTTTCTTCATTAAACACGGTACGATGGCGAGAGGACTGCAACGGTGTCGGAGAGTCTGGCGCAGCAGACTGACACCGCCGTTGACGAGTTTGCAAGCACTTTGGTGTCGTCTTCGACGAGTACCTTGCTCGCAGCCGATGGACCATCTGCCAGCGTCAAATCAAAGGATGGTGATAGCTCTATTTCGGCTGGCGTGCAATGCATTACGGCGTCGTGGCGGGAGAGAAAACCCCATCCTAGTAAGAAGTCGTCAGAACATGCTGCAATTATAATGAATTAGACGGCGTACAGAGCACCTGAATCATGACGCGGGCTGTGCAAACCGATGTAGGGTGAATACATTGGGCGTTGGCTGCACGGAGGGAGAGCCCGAAAAGTGGCATCTTCACTTTTCGCAGTAATCGTCTAAGCTTTGCGTCCATAACGGATACGGCGGCTCCAGTGTCGATAAGGGCAGATGCGCGAACACCGTCCACAAACACGTCTATCACGTTCGATGGGCTTCACTGAGGGCTTTCGCAGTTCGACAGCGTCGCAGCCCTTGCCTCGCGGACTGCGACGCTGGTCGCGTGGGACAGGAGGTGGCTGCATACGTGACAGTGAGCGGCGCCGTGGTGACGGTGAACGGCGCATAGATGGACCTGGGCGAGGCGTCGGTGACAGAGGCGTAGGTGCGGCGTAATAAGGGTGGTTCGACTGGCTGGTGGCAGGCGACGCGACTATAGCCGGCTGCATGCGATTGCAATAAGGAGCCATGTGGCGAGCGTAAGCGCATGCGAAGCATATGGGGTGGTTGTCAGGTGTGCGCCATCGGTTCGCTGGCGCAGGACCTGCCCATGGTGCAGGGCGTGATTGACGGGGAGGCAACTGATGACTGCATGGCTGGCTGCAGTCCTGGCCTAGGCCTGACGTGGGCATAGGTTGCCGGCATATCCGCTGCGAAGGACTGAGGTCGAGCTGTGGCTTCGGCGTAACTGCGTGGCGCAGCCGTACGGATTCCTGGGATGTTCTTGCGACAACTTGGGCGTGACTCAGTGGTGCAGGAGTCGGATGATTTGGTGGTACTCGGGCATGAGCTCCGGGATTTCCTGCTCAGTTGCTCGACGGACGGGAACCAGAAGCGTGGTCGACGGCTGTTGAGCGTACCAAGGGCCAGCAAATGCCAGCAGAGAGAACTGGCGCGCGATTTCCTCGCGCACGAATGACTTCATCTCTGCGAGCAACACGGAGTGGTCGGATATGGTCGACATGCCAGCGAGCTCGGCATCGCGTGATGGAGAGCAACGGGTCATCGACCGCTGCCGGCGCAGCTCCTCATAGCTTTGGCAGAGCGTTATGACCTGTGCCTCTGTGCTGAGGTTTTTGGCGAGCAACATGGTGAAGGCACCATCGTCGATACCTTTCATAACGTGCGTGATCTTGTCAGATTGGGACATAGCGGCGTCGGCTTTCTTACACCAATCGAGGACGTCTTCAATGCAGGTGGGTAATAATTCACCGGCCTGCTGAGCTCGTTCACGTAAGCGCGGTTCGGCCTGGAGCTTGATAATGGAGCTTGATAATGAGATTGATAATGGCGGTCTGGAAGTCGGACCACGTCGTAACATTTGATCCGTGGTTGTTGTACCGCAGGCGTGCCACACCTGCGACGTAGAAAACCAAGTTGGTCAATTTTCCTGACTCGTCCCATTTATTGGGGACACTCACGCCCTGGTAAGTTGCCAGCCAGTCCTCCACGTCGGTACTATCTGCTGCAGTGAATACTGGGGGCTCAACGATAGGAGGGACACCGGGGCATGATGTCGGTGCAGGCGAAGTCGTTTGCTGGGCGGCGCCTTGAGGTTTGGTACTTGGCAGGGTACGGGATCGAAGCGCCAGGGGCATCGAATGAGGACCGAAGTTGTTGTGACGGCACAGCACTCTCCACCAAATTGTAAAGGCGGCATCATGCGACCATGCACAACGGCGACAATCAATTGTATTGACAACACCAGGCGACCATGCACAATGGCGATAGTCAAGACGGAGTGCGAACTCTCTGCACGATGGGGCGTGCTCTCACAGAGGAGCCGAAGAGGACGACCCACTAGAAGGCGCTCGAAAGAACAAGCCATTACAGCGTTCGAACGCTTCGCTACAGTATATATCTATGCGCTGGCGGACGGAGAAGTCATCAGCAAATTGTATATATTCAGGAAATATATTCTGCTTCTACGATTGCTCGAGTGATGCTCGTTTTGCTCTTCCTAAAGACAGAAGTATTTTCTAGGTTGGGCGAGCGTTCCTGAAAGGTTATAGAACGGCTAGTCAGGAAACCTTCAATGTATTTTCCTTGACGCGCATTTTTCACGTTGTTGGCATGCTCCATTAAAACTTTCTTTGATGCATCTCCCAGTTTGGCCCACATACATTTTTCCGCATTTTAACCTGTTCTGTCCGTGGGTACCCATACGGGTACATTCGAAAAATACGCAGTGTGCTCCTATTTTTGAACACCGCTTGATTAAAATGAATGTTTCTCCGAGCGAAATTCTCACGACATGTCGTCGTAGGACCACGTGCGCGCTCGCAGTAAAATGATGTATGGCGGCGTCACGCAAGGAAAGCGCGCGCAGGCAACCAGGTCAGATTAAAGTTTTCTTAATTCATGAAATACTACATATACATTGTTAAGCAGTATGTACGACTAATCACGGTAGACTAGAGAAGGCGCATGGAAAGTTCAGGCTTGTTGCTTTGAGTTGCCTACGAGATAGCGCAACTTACTTACAACTGTACCCAATTGGGTACTTCAGGTCGTTGCGTTGAAAATACATTTAATTTTGTTTTGTGTTGCAGGAAATTTTCCCAGTGACTAGGAAATACAAGATTTTTTTCTTTCAGAGTAGAATTGACTTGCTTGATAAGGCTACATTGTGCAACAGCTGCACAGCACCAGTGAATGCTCAGCAGCAGTGATGCTGATGATGATAACGATGGCTATGATGATGGAGATAACGATACACCAGTAAGCTTCGAAGTTCAAGGCTCGGTTTTTAAAGCGGCAGAGTAGGCCCAATTTGAAAGGGGCAGAACGGGTTCGGGAACGTGAAGGCTGAAGGAGAAGAAAAAAAATGCCAGGCCTGCGCGGAAAGCGCAGCGCAGTCACAGCGAAAGCTGGAAGAGCGGCATTTCTAGAGCCCGTTGTCAACTCTCTTGGGGCTACTAATACAAGCACACCAGTAATGTACCCACTACGCCATAAATCACAATATTTGTGAAATTGGGAAGCACCTACAACGCCATTATTCGTCATTGTGCGCAGAAGCGAGGTTCCAGCTACACATATGTAAGGCATTATGTGCACTTTGTTTACGTGACGACTGATGACGACGAAGAATTGTGGCTCAGCCCTTTATAATGGGTTGGAAGCTTTAAACGGCTCACCAGTTACGTAATTCGCATTGTGTGACGCCCGGTCGCTCCCACCATGCAATATAACATACATTGACGTGAGAAAGAGAGACAGAGACAGGGGGAAAAACTTTATTGAGACCCTGAGGAAATGGATGATGGGCTCATGGGCTTCCTTGGCAACCAATGCAAGTGCACTTGCGAGGAATCCAGTACGCTACAAATCATAATTTCTGTGATGTAGGGAAGCAGCCACTATGCCATTTTTCGTCATTCAACGGAGAGCCGTGGTACCCGTTAAAAACATGTAAGGCATTATGCGCACTTTGTTGGTGTTGTGCCTTATGACGATGAAGAATTATTGCACAGCCCCTTGTAGTGGGTTGGAGGCATCCAACAGTCCACTCGTTGCGCAATTCGCATTGTGTGACGCCTGGTTACAGAATTCGCGTTGTGTGGTGCGTGGTTGTTATTTCACTCTTCTACCACACGAAATTACATATGTTAATGTGGTTCCTTCTGGACACGAAGCCTGTATAGCGTCGTTTTGCAAGGCAGTTCCAAGCACCGGCATGGCTCAGAGGTACAACACTGGGCTCCCACGCAGAGGGCCCAGTTTCGAACCCCGTTCCATCCTGGAAATTTTTTCTTATTTCGTTTTTTTTCTTATTTCGTGTGATAATGGTTACGGACACCGGCGGCGGCGGCGGCGGCGGACAACTACGCCACCAAAAACGGCCGTTGAAATGATCTCATAACAGCTTTCGCTGTAAAAAAGTAGATGATCGCAACCACATTGAATCAAACCATACAGCAAGAATATGGGTGGTGTGGATCTTGTGGACAGGTATAGTCGCGGTCAATATGACTTGCAACACGGGCACGCGCGGCTTCATGAGCTCAGAGATTGCGCATGGCTTCAACTTGTTGTCATTTTAGCACCTAAATCATATTGTCTTACTTCCAATCAACCTCGAGTGCGAGAACAGCGTTTAGTTATGGGAAAAAGGGCTGGTGGAAGCCATGGGCAGTCTGATCTCGTGAGGCCACGCGCTCCCTTGTTGCAAGTCATATTGAGCGCGACTATACATGTCATATTACAAGACAAATATTCATACAAAGAAGTGGACCATCAGGGTATTTATCCACTATCTGGACCTAGCGGCTAAAAATTCAAGGATCGAATACAGGAATGAGTGCATGCTCATGGATGTTGCAGCAAAAGACATTCTCTAGCAATTCAAGTTTGAGCACAGAGTTGCGGGGACACCGACTCGCACTCATCAAGCAAATCCAAGAAGTTCAAAAATGAAGTAGAGCTGGATGTTGAAACTGGCGAATCTCTAGCAGTCCCAAAACGTAGCAAGGTGATTTAAATACCACCAAATAAGGTCCTATTTGACATGCAGGTACATTTTCCAGAGCATGTGCCCCTAAAGTTTCAGATAATATGCCGCAAACAAGATAGCTGCGCAAAAACCCGCGTTTGCCGCACTAAATGTGGGCTGTTTGTTTGCCTTCTAAGCAAAAACGGCTTCCTTGATTTTCACTGAGCTTAGGCCTGATATACTCAAATGGGTACATCCATCTTCTCTTCTGCAATTGCAGTTTTTGTTTTTTCTTATTCCGAGAAGTGTTTCGTGACACCAAAATGCCTAAAATAAAGACATTATATGAGTTCACCTTGTCTACTTTTTTGTCAGGTCCAAAGAGGATTTTCGCATGCCACCCATTCTGCGCATTCAACAAAGGGCCGCCTGTTTGTGCCACTGAACTGCTGCATCCTTGCCTCAGTGTTCGTCATTCTGCAGAGCTTGGACAGCCTGTGTGGTGCACTGAATATGGCTCAAGTGACACGGCTGCGCCACCTTTCTGAGGATGTGTGAAAGCCTGTGCATATAGACAGACAGAGAGAGAGAGAGAAAGAGAGAGATAATAAAATGATAGAATGGAAAGAAGCTCAACCAGAATAAGGTACCGTAGCTACCTTCTGCCTGCCTGGTGCGCTGGCTTCCCACGTTTACGAGTGATTGTGCATTTTCTTGAGAAGGCTCTCTGCGAAAGCAATGAGGCGCTGGGGATATCCAGCGTTGAGCATATTTTCAGCGTGAAGCTCTAACGCTTCTGAAATCTCTGCCTGTGTGTGTGTGTGTGTGTTTTTTAGGGGCGAAGCTCCTTAAGGCGGCACCCGTTCGTCCCTCGTAGTCGTAGTAGTAGTCGTAGTGCGTAACCAGTCTTACGCTTTGACCTCCAAGGTGGTGCCGGTGGGAGATTTTTCCTGTGCGTTGTTGAACAATAAAAAATTCGCAGCGTGCGCGTTAACTAAAAGCCGAATTCTTCTGTCTCTCATTCCCCATTAGCAGCCATTGGCATGTTCCAGTAGGAAACGTTAGTAGAAGTAGAAGTGTAAGTGTTAGCTACAAGCCGACTTCTTCTGTCTCTCATTCCCATTAGCAGCCATTGTTTACCTCCAAGGTAGTGCCTGGTGAGATTTCTCCTGTGCGTGATTAAACAATAAAAATTTTGTTCAAAACGCCGTTGATTGATGAAATAAACCAACGAAAGACGCCAGATGTTTTGTAAAAGCAAGACGAAAGAACGCCAGATATTTCTAAAGCAAAACGAAAAGACGCCAGCTGCTTAACGAAAGACGCCAGATGTTTTCTAAAGCAATGTTTTTCTAAACAATGAAAATTCACAGCGTACATGAAAAATTAAAGTGAGCTGCAAGTCGTCATAACTCATCGAACCTATAGTATAAACGCGCCCGATCTCACGTCGGTGATGATGTACTGGGCAGAATTCACGGAAGGTTCACGGTTTACCGATGAACCTCCCCACTCATCATCATTCACTCCGTGGATATGCTGTGATTTTTCTTGTTTTGAGCAGCAATTTTGTTAGACTTACTTTAGGGCAGCAAGGCACATGAACGCAGACGTACTATTGCCACTGCCGAACACCTCAGCCAATAATTAGGGTCGCCTCCAGGTCTTTTACCGTGAGGAGGTTTCGGAAGGCAGAAAGCTCAGGTGCATGACCTGAGAAAAGGGAGAGTGGCTGCTCGCCAGTCGTTCTCGCAAACCTGGTCCTTTTCGCTCACTTGTAATGCGCGAAAATGTGTGGGGCAATCAATATTGTTAAGGAAGGCCTCACCATTCCAAGCAAGCAAAAAACTAAATTTCGATTTTTAAAAATTTTACACTGCCCTGTGTCCTTGACATGCTTAAAAAAGTGGGGAATCTGCCCGGAAATAACACGCTCAAAAGCGCTCTTACAGAAAAAAATCGATCGACAATATTACGTTGTTGCCCTCTCAAGACGCATTTATAACAAACATTAAATTAAAGAGAACTGTTTCCCGGATAGTGGCGTGTTATTGTTGTCCCAGCATTTCTGTAGATCAGACGCTAACGAAATACTTGAGTAAAACTCGCAAGGTTTCTTAGAGCGATTACCGCGGGTGCGTTTGTTGAGAAGTAGGCGAGGCCATGCATAATTTGGCTTCAGGAGCAGTATCCATTTTCCCGGATCGTTTGCGGTAGAGCGCATATTAATATACATCGGCAACCATTTATAGTCTACCATAGCAGAGTACCCATACTCATCTAAATCGTTTGAGAGGCTAGCGTCTGTACGAGCCTTGCTGTTATTGGTTTTAGTAAAGATCATATAATTTACATTGTCGACCATTTACAGTCTATCATAGCAGAGTACCCATACTTATCTAAATCGTTTGAAAGGCTAGCGTCTCCTTGACAATTGTGTGAAGGCACGGCTGCATACGCCTGTCATATGATAGGGTGCTCTAAGTCATTGAATTGCCGCGCTTTCATTGTGCTGGGATAGTTTAACACACACCCGCATAAAGCTCTTCCACGGTAAGCAAATCATTTAACCCATTTCCTCAAACCCCACAATCTAACCCCAGGTGAGTAGTTGCGCGCAATCACTTCTACAAAAAAAGGCAGTCCCATAGTTGAGTACACATTTTCACAAGGTACAGCCCACAATTTGGGATGCGTTATATGAAAAACACTCATTCAATCAATCATAAACAAAGTACCGCCAAGCGTTGCACTGTTCACGAAATTGGCCCACGATCACCTTGGTTATTAGTGGCACGAGCACAAAGGAGCACTCATGTTTTGCAGCGGTAGCCGCTTTTCGCAGCTGCCGCTGGTGTCCAAGATCACAACGGTAGCCGCTTTTCGCAGCTGCCGCTGGTGTCCGTAACCGTTATCACACAGAATGAGAAAGAAATATGCAGGATCGAGCTGGATTTGATCCCAGACCCTCTGCGTGACATTTGAGTATTCTACCACAGAGCCACGGCGGGGCTTGAACGTCATACGCAAAAAGACCCTATACAGGCGTCATGATCCACGATGCATCGCGGTAACAGATGCAATATAGCGTGGTAGAAGAGTAAAAGAACAACCAGACGTCACACACTGCGAATTGCTTAACTTTTTTCCACAAATAACACAATCTAGCTACTCGTCACTATTAGCACTCAATTACTACAATGCTTGAAAGCAGTCCCATAGTCGAGTACATATTTTCACTAGCTACAGCCCACGATGATGGCTTCAGTGTATGAAAATCAGTCAATCAATCAATCCATCAATAATAGCACCGCCCTGCATTGCACTGTAGGGGAGGGTGGTTAAAAGCTTCCCACCGATTACAATGGCTCAGGTAGCACAGCCAGGATTTTTCGCCGCCAGCCTCAGCATGAACAAGTGTACATAATAACTCACAGATGTGTAGCGGGAACCTCGCGTCTCCGCAGAACAATGAGTAGAGGCTTAATGTGTGCTTCCCTAATTCGCAAAAATTATGGTGACTTAGGGCGTTGTGTGTACCTCGAAGCTGTACTTGCCGTAGTCGCCACAAGAGAGATTACAATGGACTCTAAGAAAGGCCCCTCGTCTAGCTTTCGCTATGGCTGCGCTGCCTGTTGCGCGAAGGCCTGACGTTATCTCTTCCAAACATATCCTATTGAACACATGTGATCTAATATGGATAAATGTCGTTAAAAAATTAGAAATCGATGGTTCTGCTTCAAGTTAAGAGTAATATCGGATACATATAGAATGGCAGCATAATGTAACATAATACAAGGGCCAACTAGCTATCAGGATAATTACCTAAAATATTGAGTAAGTTCATTGAATGATTGTGAGACTATGGATTGCTGCGGCACCTAGAAGAAGATCTCCATCACGTGTTTATTATTTGGGGGGGGGAGGGGTGGCGGCTTTTAGGTCCGCTTCGCCAGCCCGCGCAACATTAAGTCAACATAAGGAGTACACCGGGGCACGCATATGCCGACGTACGAGTGGCATCATTAGAGACCTAAGTCCAGGATTATATAGGTCAAGTCCAGAATTGTTTTTTTTAGTGAGGAGGCTCATCGAAAACAAAACAGTTGAACCCTCCGTCATAAGAATCGGTATAAAACAAAAGTAAAGCGTGCCCTTACAGAAGTACTTGCATCTTTACTGTACATTGATATAACAGAGCTCGCTTAAAGTCTGTTGGTGTTTGGCATCTGTAGCTCCGGTTAAGGTGGATGCCCCCAAGTTGGCACTTGGTGGCACATCTCCGTCCGGACGACTAACGTCCATTATCAACGATCAGACAAACCTTGTGGCAGCTGTAGCAGTTACCAGTGAGGGCATAGTGAGAGAAAGCGGTGTGACAGCCAGAAGAGCGTCGACTAAGGTAGCCATTCCGCGGCATGTTAAAGAAAAACAGAACACCACTGCAGGACTACAGGAAAGCGCAACGCGCGTTGTGTCTCCCCGCTAGCCCATCCGCAATTTTTCTCGTCACTAGCGTAAGCGGCCGAACGCGGTTACAGAGGCAGGCGCCCGTAGCAGACCTATTTCTAATCAGAATGGATGCTATGAGCGAGGCTGATGGATGGATGGATGGATGCTATGAGCGTCCCCTTTATAACGGGGCGGTGATATGTCTGCCACCATGCTCGAAGAAAAAAGAAAAAAACTTCCTTGTTTCATGCGGGCCTGATACCTTATCTACATTGATTAAATCTATGTTATTATATAAAAAAAAATATAAATTCACGGTATATCTCTCTGCCTCTTAAGGCAGAATGACCTTATTTTTTCCCCATTATTTATTTTTGTACTTTATCTCTACTTTTCTGCCACCAATACTCTAACCGTCTCTTACTTATTTCTATCGCGGACGTGTTCAGCTTTCCATTGTTGTCCCTAAAGCCCAAGGCTTCATGTAGACTCGTGCCCACACGTATACCTGGGTGAATATCGCCACATTCAATCAGTACATGTTCCATCGTTTCCTTAGTTCCCCGCAGCATGTGCATTGTTCTTCTTCGTTACTGAATCTCGCTTTATAACTACGCGTTCTAAGGCAGCCCGACCTTGCACCAAACAGTAAAGCGCTTCCCCTTGAATTATCATAAAACCTTTCCCTCCTTATTTCGTTTTTTCCTTTTCGGTAGTTACTCAGAGCCAGCTTCTTTTCCATCGCTGTCATCCAATAAGTCCTCTCCGCCTCTCTGACCTTCCGCTTAATGCTCCTTGTTGCCATATCGCCCGCACTGCCAGCCGTATATTTACTGGTGAGCCTCCTAGTTCTTTTTCTCCACTGCGTGTCAACGCTTTTTCTATACAAATACCTGAAAACCTTCTCTGCCCATCTACTCTTCTTCATTTTCCTCAGCCTCTCTTCGAATCTCATTTTGCTCTGCGCTTCCCTTACTTCAAAGCCTGTCCATCCCATATCACCCTTTACCGCCTCATTTGTCGTCTTCCCGTGAGCGCCCAACGGGAGGCGGCCAACCGTCCTTTGATTTACATTCATTCCTGATTGCACCTCTGACTTCATGCACACCACTGAGTTCCCAAATGTAAGCCCCGCAACCATCACACCCTTCCACAGCCCCCGAAGCAACTCGTACCTATTGTATCCCCATAAAGCTCTGTGCTTCATAATTGCAGCATTCCTCTTTCCCTTTGCTACCGATGCTTTCTCTTGTACCTCCATATATCT